>NW_027596887.1:55000-135003 GCF_964194155.1 Cetorhinus maximus
CTCTCTCACACACGCTCTCTCTGTCTCTCTCTCTCCCTCTCTTTCTCTCTCACACCACACTCTCTCTCTCTTTCACACACACATACACACCCTGCCAAGATGTTAAAAGTGAATGGTTCAGGGGGAAAGGATAGATGGCGGAGTCCTTGAGAGGGTGTCCGGGTTAGACGGCGCTGGTCCGAGGAACAATCGATGACCCTTGCGCCACTTGTCAGGCTGATTTTACAGGACGCTCGGCAGTGAGTCCACTTCTGAACGCGGAGCGACTTTGGAGCAGCCTCCGTCCGCCCTCTGCTTCGGGACGGGGTCTGGAGCTTCAGGAGCTAGCTGCTGTCTTCTCTACTCAAGCAGTTGGTCCTTCTCGTTTCCTCCCCAAAGCAACACCGGCCCACCGGCTTTTTAAAACACCGTTCCCAAGGCAGGGATTTTACTCAAAGCCGTAAACCGCCGTGTGTGACCCCTTTTTGTAAACAGTCCAGGTGGTGGGGTGAGGGGGGAGGAAGGGGTCAAGAGGTTTCCATCCCCTTTAAAACTGCTTAATTACCTTTTCTTGTACAACGCTCTCTTTTCCAGGGCCAACAAAGGGCCCTCGCCAAAACCCCCTTTAAGGGACAGTGTCTTTCCGGCGGGCAGGGGGGGGGAAAAAACACAGCGCGAATCCTTCCGGAATGTTCCTTAGCCCTTGAAGACGAACCATTTCTCCCGCGTTTAAAGCATTCCTGACAGAGACAGAGGGATGTGAGGGTCCTCGAGAGAGAGAGAGAGAGAGAGAGGGGGGCGGGGAGACGCGGAGGGAGGTTTCCCAGGGAGGGAACGAGGGGACTTTTTAAGGGACGAGGCTGGGTTGGGGGCTGTTCTCCTCGGAGGGGAATGGAGGGGGGGGTGGGGGTGGGTCGAGGGGAGATCCGATCGAGGCGAGGACAGGTTGGTTTGGTGGTGAGGGTCAGGGCAGGGGGGAAGAGGTGGTCTCACAACAGGGAATGATGCTAACTATGGCTCTATCTTGTGGGCAGACTGTGGATGCGCGGAGACCAGGAGGGACACTGGACACGGGACACACAGTCCAGGGGTAGGTAAAACCCTAAACCAGGCCAGAATTCGCCGCTGCGGAGGATTCGGGTTTCGTCTCCCTTCGTAGGCCGCATCGCCGTGGCAACTAGGCCCCGAAGCCTGGGGCCTACAGAGCCTGCGTCGCCTGCCTCCCCAACCGGCGGGGACGTGGAGGTCAGAGTCAAACGCCTTCCTCCCCAAATCGACAGGCGGGACCCACTGGGGCCTCGCGCTCGCCTCTGAGCGCTGAGGTGGCGCCGCACTGTCGGAGGGTCAGTGCTGAGGGAGCGCCGCACTGTCGGAGGGTCAGTGCTGAGGGGGCGCTGCACTGTCGGAGGGTCAGTGCTGAGGGGGCGTCGGAGGGTCAGTGCTGAGGGAGCGCCGCACTGTCGGAGGGTCAGTGCTGAGGGGGCGCCGCACTGTCGGAGGGTCAGTGCTGAGGGGGCGTCGGAGGGTCAGTGCTGAGGGAGCGCCGCACTGTCGGAGGGTCAGAACTGAGGGAGTGCCGCACTGTCGGAGGGTCAGAACTGAGGGAGTGCCGCACTGTCGGAGGGTCAGTGCTGAGGGGGCGTCGGAGGGTCAGTGCTGAGGGAGCGCCGCACTGTCGGAGGGTCAGTGCTGAGGGAGCGCCGCACTGTCGGAGGGTCAGAACTGAGGGAGTGCCGCACTGTCGGAGGGTCAGTGCTGAGGGGGCATCGGAGGGTCAGTGCTGAGGGAGCGCCGCACAGTCGGAGGGTCAGAACTGAGGGAGTGCCGCACTGTCGGAGGGTCAGTGCTGAGGGAGCTCCGCACTGTCAGAGGGTCGGTGCTGAGGGAGCGCCGCGCTGTCGGAGGGTCAGTGCTGAGGGAGCGCCGCACTGTCGGAGGGTCAGTGCTGAGGGAGCGCCGCACTGTCGGAAGGTCAGTGCTGAGGGAGCGCCGCACTGTCGGAGGGTCAGTGCTGAGGGAGCGCCGCACTGTCGGAGGGTCAGTGCTGAGGGAGCGCCGCGCTGTCGGAGGGTCGGTGCTGAGGGAGCGCCGCGCTGTCGGAGGGTCAGTGCTGAGGGAGCGCCGCACTGTCGGAGGGTCAGCGCTGAGGGAGCGCCACACTGTCGGAGGGTCAGTACTGAGGGAGTGCCGCACTGTCGGAGGGTCAGCGCTGAGGGAGCGCCGCGCTGTCGGAGGGTCAGCGCTGAGGGAGCGCCCCGCTGTCGGAGGGTCAGCGCTGAGGGAGCGCCCCGCTGTTGGAGGGTCGGTGCTGAGGGAGCGCCGCACTGTCGGAGGGTCAGCGCTGAGGGAGCGCCCGCACTGTCGGAGGGTCAGCGCTGAGGGAGCGCTGCACTGTCGGAGGGTCAGCGCTGAGGGAGCGCCGCGCTGTCGGAGGGTCAGCGCTGAGGGAGCGCCCGCACTGTCGGAGGGTCAGTGCTGAGGGAGCGCCGCACTGTCGGAGGGTCAGCGCTGAGGGAGCGCCCGCACTGTCGGAGGGTCAGTGCTGAGGGAGCGCCCGCACTGTCGGAGGGTCAGTGCTGAGGGAGCGCCGCACTGTCGGAGGGTCAGTGCTGAGGGAGCGCCGCACTGTCGGAGGGTCAGTGCTGAGGGAGCGCCGCACTGTGGTCGGACCTGCCATCTTTCGGATGAGATGCGAATCCAGACCTTATCTGCCGGGTGATGATCCCGCGTCCACTATTGGGGGAAAAAAATGAGTAGGGGGCTGCGGCGTTTTTGGGCGGGGGTGGGGGGGATGTCCAGGGGGCCACTGTCGCCCCCTCAACTGACAACGCGCAAAAAGGGACGACCTGGGCCGGCCGTCACAGTCGGCCGTTTGTGGGATCTTGCTGTGCGTAAATAGGCGTCCCCCCCGCATTACAACAGCGCCCTCACTTTGCCGACCGTGAACGGGGGTGGAGGGGGGAGAGAGGGAGGGGAGCCCAGACTAGTGGCCCGTCCAGCGCTACGCGAATGCAGGCTTCGCTTCTGAAGCCGTGTGTAGGCCCAGACCAAACTCCCGGCTGCCGCGCAGACGCCGGTGGTTGTTGTTGTTGTTTGTTGTTGCTGCTGCGGCCGTGGGATGAGGGCTGTTTGTTCCGGATCTTTCCAGGATGCCCAGGAGCGGGGCCCCGCGGCGCACGCCATCTGCCACGTGCAGCCTAACGCCCGAGGGGGAACCCGGGACAGCAACATCACCGGGGAGATCCGAATTCGGAGGCAGGTATGTCGACGGGGGGAAGGGGGGGTGGGGGCGGTTGGGAGGGGGTGGAGGGGGAAGGGGAGGTGGGCGGTGAGCATATCATTGACCCCACACACCCAGTCGAATTGGCTCCTTTAAGGATTTACCTCGGCCGCTATAAACGCTGTATCTAACCCTGTGCTGTACCTGTCCTGGGAGTGTTTGATGGGGACAGTGTAGAGGGAGCTTTACTCTGTATCTAACCCCGTGCTGTACCTGTCCTGGGAGTGTTTGATGTGGACAGTGTAGAGGGAGCTTTACTCTGTATCTAACCCTGTGCTGTACCTGTCCTGGGAGTGTTTGATGTGGACAGTGTAGAGGGAGCTTTACTCTGTATCTAACCCCGTGCTGTACCTGTCCTGGGAGTGTTTGATGTGGACAGTGTAGAGGGAGCTTTACTCTGTATCTAACCCCGTGCTGTACCTGTCCTGGGAGTGTTTGATGTGGACAGTGTAGAGGGAGCTTTACTCTGTATCTAACCCTGTGCTGTACCTGTCCTGGGAGTGTTTGATGTGGACAGTGTAGAGGGAGCTTTACTCTGTATCTAACCCCGTGCTGTACCTGTCCTGGGAGTGTTTGATGGGGACGGTGTAGGGGGAGCTTTACTCTGTATCTAACCCCGTGCTGTACCTGTCCTGGGAGTGTTTGATGGGGACGGTGTAGAGGGAGCTTTACTCTGTATCTAACCCCGTGCTGTACCTGTCCTGGGAGTGTTTGATGGGGACAGTGTAGAGGGAGCTTTACTCTGTATCTAACCCCGTGCTGTACCTGTCCTGGGAGTGTTTGATGGGGACGGTGTAGAGGGAGCTTTACTCTGTATCTAACCCCGTGCTGTACCTGTCCTGGGAGTGTTTGATGGGGACGGTGTAGAGGGAGCTTTACTCTGTATCTAATCCCGTGCTGTACCTGTCCTGGGAGTGTTTGATGGGCACGGTGTAGAGGGAGCTTTACTCTGTATCTAACCCCGTGCTGTACCTGCCCTGGGAGTGTTTGATGGGGGACGGTGTAGAGGGAGCTTTACTCTGTATCTAACCCCGTGCTGTACCTGTCCTGGGAGTGTTTGATGGGGGACGGTGTAGAGGGAGCTTTACTCTGTATCTAACCCCGTGCTGTACCTGTCCTGGGAGTGTTTGATGGGGACAGTGTAGAGGGAGCTTTACTCTGTATCTAACCCCGTGCTGTACCTGTCCTGGGAGTGTTTGATGGGGACGGTGTAGAGGGAGCTTTACTCTGTATCTAACCCCGTGCTGTACCTGTCCTTGGAGTGTTTGATGGGGACGGTGTAGAGGGAGCTTTACTCTGTATCTAACCCCGTGCTGTACCTGTCCTGGGAGTGTTTGATGGGGACGGTGTAGAGGGAGCTTTACTCTGTATCTAACCCCGTGCTGTAGCTGTCCTGGGAGTGTTTGATGGGGACGGTGTAGAGGGAGCTTTACTCTGTATCTAACCCCGTGCTGTACCTGTCCTGGGAGTGTTTGATGGGGACGGTGTAGAGGGAGCCTTACCCTGTATCTAACCCCGTGCTGTACCTGCCCTGGGAGTGTTTGATGGGGGAAGGTGTAGAGGGAGCTTTACTCTGTATCTAACCCCGTGCTGTACCTGTCCTGGGAGTGTTTGATGGGGACGGTGTAGAGGGAGCTTTACTCTGTATCTAACCCCGTGCTGTACCTGTCCTGGGAGTGTTTGATGGGGACGGTGTAGAGGGAGCTTTACTCTGTATCTAACCCCGTGCTGTACCTGTCCTGGGAGTGTTTGATGGGGACGGTGTAGAGGGAGCTTTACTCTGTATCTAACCCCGTGCTGTACCTGTCCTGGGAGTGTTTGATGGGGACGGTGTAGAGGGAGCTTTACTCTGTATCTAACCCCGTGCTGTACCTGTCCTGGGAGTGTTTGACGGGGACGGTGTAGAGGGAGCTTTACTGTACGTACTCACTCACTGACTGGATACTAATTCCTCCATCCCCACAGAGGATTAACCGGACGGAGATCATGTTGGACCTTCACGGATTCCCTAGCAACAGGAAATCTCATGCCATGCACATCCACGAGTTCGGAGACCTAAGCCAAGGCTGTGAGACGCTCGGTGGCCACTTTAACCCTCACAACATGGAACACGGCAGGTGCTGAGTTGGGGAAGGGGGCCTCGGGTGCGCGGGGGAGGGGTGTCTGTCAACGCTCGCGGCCGTCATGGGCGGGGGCCGTGGAATTTGTAAACCTCACCTGCTTTTGCGTTACAGATGATAGAATAGCTGACGATATCGCAGCACGGTGTGGGATGGAGTGGGGCTCTTCGGTCCATCCTGTCTGTGCTAGCCCGTTTGAAAGACCTATGCACTTAGCCCCACACTCTCTGCTCCCCTCCCCTCCCCACATTCCGTCAAATTAATCCCCTTCCCGTCCTCATCCAACCCCCCCCCACCTTTTCGAGGGTGAATCTGCTTCCCCCGCCCTTTCGGGCAGCGCCTTCCAGATCACAACAACTCGCCACGTCCAAAATAAATTAAATGCTCCTCATCTCCCCCTTACCCTCTCCCAACACTCGGTCTGGTTCATTTGCCACGAACGATCATCGGTATTAAAACTGCTATTCGACTAGGTAGGGCGGCGTGAACACGAGGGGACCCGTGACGGAGCGGGGAGGGGTGTGTCGAGCCTCGCCACCCAAGCCCGACACTCCCTCCGGCGCAAGAGCTGAGGGAGCGCCGCGCTGTCGGAGGGTCATTGCTGAGGGAGGGTCAGTGCTGAGGGAGGGTCAGTGCTGAGGGAGGGTCAGTGCTGAGGGAGCGCCACACTGTCGGAGGGTCAGTGCTGAGAGAGGGTCAGTGCTGAGGGAGGGTCAGTGCTGAGGGAGGGTCAGCGCTGAGGGAGCCCCGCACTGTCGGAGGGTCAGTGCTGAGGGAGCCGCACTGTCGGAGGGTCAGTGCTGAGGGAGCGCCGCACTGTCGGAGGCTCAGTGCTGAGGGAGCTCCGCACTGTCGGAGGGTCAGTGCTGAGGGAGCGCCACACTGTCGGAGGGTCAGTGCTGAGGGAGCGCCGCACTGTCGGAGGGTCAGTGCTGAGGGAGCGCCACACTGTCGGAGGGTCAGTGCTGAGGGAGCGCCGCACTGTCAGAGGGTCAGTGCTGAGGGAGTGCCGCACTGTCGGAGGGTCAGTGCTGAGGGAGCTCCGCACTGTCGGAGGGTCAGTGCTGAGGGAGCGCCGCACTGTCGGAGGGTCAGTGCTGAGGGAGCGCCGCACTGTCGGAGGGTCAGTGCTGAGGGAGTGCCGCACTGTCGGAGGGTCAGTGCTGAGGGAGTGCCGCACTGTTGGAGGGTCAGTGCTGAGGGAGCTCCGCACTGTCGGAGGGTCAGTGCTGAGGGAGCGCCGCACTGTCGGAGGGTCAGTGCTGAGGGAGCGCCGCACTGTCGGAGGGTCAGTGCTGAGGGAGCGCCGCACTGTCGGAGGGTCGGCGCTGAGGGAGCGCCTGTGGCGTTGAGGATAGGGGGGTCGTCGGGTGTCACGGAACATTCTAGCGGCCTGAGGGACGTCGGGAATTTTTTTTTAGGCCCAGTCTTCCCGAATCTCGGACACTACCGCCCCCACGTTGCTTCTGCCCTAATTGTTCTCTTTCCTGTAGCCATGCCGGTGATTTGGGGAACTTCCGGCCCACTCCAGACGGAGCCGTCCGCCAGACGTTGGCAAATGTGCAGCTGCATCTCCAGGGGTCTCATTCCATCGTCGGCCGCTCCATCGTGGTGAGTGCTCCTGAGGGGCGTGTGACCGGGAGGGTCCCCTCTGTCCACCAGATCGTGGCCCGTGGCGTTCCACTCTGCGCCGGGAGGTCCTGCTTCCCAGGACTGACACCAACCCCAGTGTCGGTGCTGAGGGAGCGCCGCACTGTCGGAGGGTCAGTGCTGAGGGAGCGCCGCACTGTCGGAGGGTCAGTGCCGAGGGAGCGCCGCACTGTGGGAGGGTCAGTGCTGAGGGAGCGCCGCACTGTCGGAGGGTCAGTGCTGAGGGAGCGCCGCACTGTTGGAGGGTCAGTGCTGAGGGAGCGCCGCACTGTCGGAGGGTCAGTGCTGAGGGAGAGCCGCACTGTCGGAGGGGTTAACTTTCTGAATGAGAGATTAACCCTGAGGCTCCTGTCTGCCCCCTCAGGTGGACATAAAAGATCCCAAAGCCACTATTGGAATAAGAGATCCCCCGGATCCCAGGGCTGAAATTCATCCTTAAAAAACTATTAGTTTGAAAGAAACAGGTGACCTGGGTCAGATATAAGGAGGGGTGTAGGGGCTGGAGGAGGTTACAGAGATAGGGAGGGTTGTAGGGACTGGAGGAGGTTACAGAGATAGGGAGGGGTGTAGGGGCTGGAGGAGGTTACAGAGATAGGGAGGATTGTAGGGGCTGGAGGGGGTTACAGAAATAGGGAGGGTTGTAGGGGCTGGAGGGGGTTACAGAGATAGGGAGGGTTGTAGGGGGTTACAGAAATAGGGAGGGGTGTAGGGGCTGGAGGAGGTTACAGAGATAGGGAGGGGTGTAGGGGCTGGAGGAGGTTACAGAGATAGGGAGGATTGTAGGGGCTGGAGGGGGTTACAGAAATAGGGAGGGTTGTAGGGGCTGGAGGAGGTTACAGAGATAGGGAGGGGTGTAGGGGCTGGAGGAGGTTACAAAGATAGGGAGGGTTGTAGGGGCTGGAGGGGGTTACAGAGATAGGGAGGGGTGTCGGGGCTGGAGGAGGTTACAGATAATGGGACGGTTGTAGGGGCTGGAGGAGGTTACAGAGATAGGGAGGATTGTAGGGGCTGGAGGGGGTTACAGAAATAGGGAGGGTTGTAGGGGCTGGAGGGGGTTACAGAGATAGGGAGGGGTGTAGGGGCTGGAGGAGGTTACAGAGATAGGGAGGGGTGTAGGGGCTGGAGGAGGTTACAGAGATAGGGAGGGTTGTAGGGGCTGGAGGAGGTTACAGAAGTAGGGAGGGTTGTAGGGGCTGGAGGGGGTTACAGAGATAGGGAGGGTTGTAGGGGCTGGAGGAGGTTACAGAGATAGGGAGGATTGTAGGGGCTGGAGGGGGCTACAGAAATAGGGAGGGTTGTAGGGGCTGGAGGGGGTTACAGAGATAGGGAGGGTTGTAGGGGGTTACAGAAATAGGGAGGGGTGTAGGGGCTGGAGGAGGTTACAGAGATAGGGAGGGGTGTAGGGGCTGGAGGAGGTTACAGAGATAGGGAGGATTGTAGGGGCTGGAGGGGGTTACAGAAATAGGGAGGGTTGTAGGGGCTGGAGGGGGTTACAGAGATAGGGAGGGGTGTAGGGGCTGGAGGAGGTTACAGAGATAGGGAGGATTGTAGGGGCTGGAGGGGGTTACAGAAATAGGGAGGGTTGTAGGGGCTGGAGGGGGTTACAGAGATAGGGAGTGTTGTAGGGGGTTACAGAAATACGGAGGGGTGTAGGGGCTGGAGGAGGTTACAGAGATAGGGAGGGGTGTAGGGGCTGGAGGAGGTTACAGAGATAGGGAGGATTGTAGGGGCTGGAGGGGGTTACAGAAATAGGGAGGGTTGTAGGGGCTGGAGGGGGTTACAGAGATAGGGAGGGGTGTAGGGGCTGGAGGAGGTTACAGAGATAGGGAGGGGTGTAGGGGCTGGAGGAGGTTACAGAGATAGGGAGGATTGTAGGGGCTGGAGGGGGTTACAGAAATAGGGAGGGTTGTAGGGGCTGGAGGGGGTTTCAGAGATAGGGAGGGGTGTAGGGGCTGGAGGAGGTTACAGAGATAGGGAGGGGTGTAGGGGCTGGAGGAGGTTACAGAGATAGGGAGGGGTGTAGGGGCTGGAAGGGGTTACAGAAATAGGGAGGGTTGTAGGGGCTGGAGGGGGTTACAGAGATAGGGAGGGGTGTAGGGGCTGGAGGAGGTTACAGAGATAGGGAGGGTTGTAGGGGCTGGAGGAGGTTACAGAAATAGGGAGGGTTGTAGGGGCTGGAGGGGGTTACAGAGATAGGGAGGGGTGTAGGGGCTGGAGGAGGTTACAGAGATAGGGAGGATTGTAGGGGCTGGAGGGGGTTACAGAAATAGGGAGGGTTGTAGGGGCTGGAGGGGGTTACAGAGATAGGGAGGGTTGTAGGGGGTTACAGAAATAGGGAGGGGTGTAGGGGCTGGAGGAGGTTACAGAGATAGGGAGGGGTGTAGGGGCTGGAGGAGGTTACAGAGATAGGGAGGATTGTAGGGGCTGGAGGGGGTTACAGAAATAGGGAGGGTTGTAGGGGCTGGAGGGGGTTACAGAGATAGGGAGGGGTGTAGGGGCTGGAGGAGGTTACAGAGATAGGGAGGATTGTAGGGGCTGGAGGAGGTTACAGAGATAGGGAGGGTTGTAGGGGCTGGAGGGGGTTACAGAGATAGGGAGGGGTGTAGGGGCTGGAGGAGGTTACAGAGATAGGGAGGGGTGTAGGGGCTGGAGGAGGTTACAGAGATAGGGAGGGGTGTAGGGGCTGGAGGGGGTTACAGAAATAGGGAGGGTTGTAGGGGCTGGAGGAGGTTACAGAGATAGGGAGGGTTGTAGGGGCTGGAGGAAGTTACAGAGATAGGGAGGGTTGTAGGGGCTGGAGGAGGTTACAGAGATAAGGAGGGGTGTTGGGGCTGGAGGAGGTTACAGAGATAAGGAGTGTTGTAGGGGTTGGAGGAGGTTACAGAGATAGGGACGGGTGTCGGGGCTGGAGGAGGTTACAGAGATAGGGAGGGGTGTAGAGGCTGGAGGAGGTTACAGAGACAGGGAGGGTTGTAGGGGCTGGAGGAGGTTAGAGAGATAGGGACGGTTGTAGGGGCTGGAGGAGGTTACAGAGATAGGGAGGGGTGTAGGGGCTGGAGGAGGTTACAGAGATAGGGAGGGGTGTAGGGGCTGGAGGAGGTTTGAGAGATAGGGAGGGGTGTAGGGGCTGGAGGAGGTTACACAGATAGGGAGGGGTGTAGGGGCTGGAGGAGGTTAGAGAGATAGGGAGGGTTGTAGGGGCTGGCAGAGGTTAGAGAGATAGGGAGGGTTGTAGGTCAGCGCCCCTGCTGGGACGGGGTGCGGTGCGGCGAGCGGGACTGGGTGGGGGTTTGAGGGCGCCGCTCGCCGGGAGACGTGTTTGGGGTGAGAGTCCCACGTGTGTTTTTCTTCCCCCATGTCGCCCCCTCCGACGCCGGACGCAGATCCACGAGAACGAGGATGACCTGGGTCACCACGACAGCCCCGGGAGCCTGGTGCACGGGAACGCCGGACAGCGGCTGGCCTGCTGCGTCATCGGCGTCGCATCCGGCCGGGGTTGGCCCAAGGAAGCGCGGTCAACCCGAAGGGTCAGCCGGAAGCCGGGGAGGAGGCAGCGGCGCGAGCGGGAATGAACGGAGATTGGTTGGGGCTGGCGGTGGGCGGTGGGGGAAACGGGGATCGTTGTTCACCTGAGGGACTCGATGGCATTGCTCCTGGTGCGAGGGCTTATTATTTGACGGTGAGTTGGGGGGGTGGGGTGGGGGGGGGCGGTTGTGGGGTGGGGGTGGGGGGGGTGGTGGGAGATCGAGGAGGGCAAATCCGTGGTGTGTGTGTGGGGGGAGAATGCGGAAACGCTCAACAGGGGGATCGGTCGACGCGGTCGGCAAGGGGACGCGGTGAGAGGAGAACCCCCCCAAATGGGGGGTGCCACCCAAAAACCATCTGCCCCTTCCCCCCCCCCACTGCGAGACACGATGTCAGCGGCGACGCTAAGGAGGGGCCCCGTTGCGTGGGTTTGAGGAACGTCTCGGGGTAGGACCGGACCACCGTCTCCTCAGCGACGGGAGCTCCGGCCGACCTTTGACACTCGGCACCGGGGTCGGCGGGGGTGGGAGGGAGGCCTCCCCCCCCGATACCTGACGACAACGCGGGAAAGCCAGAGCTGGTGCCCGAGGCGCGGGGCGATACGAAATGTCGGCTCCCTCTCCCCCCGACACCCCCCACCGTGAACCTCTCGTTCTCCTGGACAAACAGCAGTGAAGGAGTCCAGAGACTCCCCTCTTTCCTCCCAGCCAGTCCAGCAACAAGGCCTCCCTCAGTCGCCGACATCCCCTTGCGTTCCTGTTTTCCGGGCCCCCGTCTCATGGAGTTATCCCTTCCAAACAAAATAAAAGGCTTTCATTGATATCCTCGATGGCATTTATTGTCTCTTCACTGACGGGGGACAGTGTAGAGGGAGCTTTACTCTGTATCTAACCCCGTGCTGTACCTGTCCTGGGAGTGTTTGATGGGGACAGTGTAGAGGGAGCTTTACTCTGTATCTAACCCCGTGCTGTACCTGTCCTGGGAGTGTTTGATGGGGACGGTGTAGAGGGAGCTTTACTCTGTATCTAACCCCGTGCTGTACCTGTCCTGGGAGTGTTTGATGGGGACGGTGTAGAGGGAGCTTTACTCTGTATCTAACCCCGTGCTGTACCTGTCCTGGGAGTGTTTGATGGGGACGGTGTAGAGGGAGCTTTACTCTGTATCTAACCCCGTGCTGTACCTGTCCTGGGAGTGTTTGATGGGGACGGTGTAGAGGGAGCTTTACTCTGTATCTAACCCCGTGCTGTACCTGTCCTGGGAGTGTTTGATGGGGACGGTGTAGAGGGAGCTTTACTCTGTATCTAACCCCGTGCTGTACCTGTCCTGGGAGTGTTTGATGGGGAAGGTGTAGAGGGAGCTTTACTCTGTATCTAACCCCGTGCTGTATCTGAATGGAAGTGTGACTCGATATCAGGCACTGTTCATACACTACACAGGATTCCACAGAATCAGGCCATTCGGCCCCTCTGCTCCGTGCTGGTGTCTCTGCCACCCACACCCAGCCTCCTCCCACCCCCCCTACTCCATCTCCCCCTAACCCCGTAATCCTTCTATCCCTTTCCCCACCTCGTGTGTTTATCCAGCTCCTTAAACACACCGACACGATTCACCTCCACCCCCTCCCTGTGGGATCGAGTTCCACATTCTCCCCGCTCTCCGGGTAAAGACCTTTCTCCTGAATTCCGCCCCCCCACCCCCGATTGGAGATCTCTTGGGGTCCGTCTCCTATTGACGGCCTCTAGTTCCGCTCTCTCCCCCCACAAGAGGAAACACTCTCTCCGTCTCCACTCGGTCCAAACCTCTCATCGTTTTAAAGACCTCGATTAGGGTCACCCCACCACTTACAAGAGAAAAGTGCCCCAGCCTTGTCGATCCTTCCCCGACACGTACACCCTGACCTGTCGGGGGATCATCCTCGTAAATCTCCGCACCCTCTCCGGTGCCTCGATATCCTTCGTGTGATACGGTGAGCAGAACCTGCCCTCAGTACGGTCTGACCGCAGTTCGGCACAGGTTTGGCATTACGTCTTTACTTTTCATGCGTCCCTCCAGAACTGAAGCCCAGTGCTTAGTCCACTTGCCTCTGGTCTTGCCAACCTGTGATACGAGGTTTAGTGATTGGTGTATTTCTACACCGAGACCTCTCTGTTCCTCTACCCCACCCCGAGACTCTGTTCCCAAGGAATAAGTGAGCTCCCTAATACGCTCCACCTATATTTACCACCTCACATTCATCTGTGTTGAGCTCCAAGTCGAGACGGAGAGAGAGAGAGACAGTGGGGGGAGAGAAAGAGAGACGGAGGGGAGAGAGAGAGAGGGGGAGAGAGAGAGAGAGACGGAGAGGGAGAGAGACAGTGGGGGGAGAGAAAGAGAGACGGGGGGGAGAGAGAGAGAGACGGGGAGAGAGACAGACGGGGAGAGAGAGAGAGACGGGGGGGGAAAGAGACGGGGAGAGAGAGAGTGAGACAGAGAGAGACGGGGGGAGAGAGAGAGAGAGACGGGGGTGGAGAGAGACGAGGAGAGAGAGAGAGAGAGACGGGGAGAGAGAGAGAGATGGGGACAGAGAGAGAGACGGAGAGAGAGAGAGAGATGGGGACAGAGAGAGACAGGGAGAGAGAGAGATGGGGACAGAGAGAGAGACAGGGAGAGAGAGAGAGACAGGGAGAGAGAGAGAGACGAGGAGAGAGAGAGAGACGGGGAGAGAGAGAGAGACAGAGAGAAAGGGAGAGAGACGGAGAGAGAGAGAGACGGGGAAAGAGAGACGGAGAGAGAGAGAGATACGGAGAGAGAGAGACGGGGGAGAGAGAGAGACAGGGAAAGAGAGAGAGATGGGGAGAGAGAGAAGGAGAGAGAGACGGAAAGAGAGACTGAGAGACGGGAGAGAAAGAAATGAGAGACAGAGAGAGAGACAGATCGCTGCACAATCTTGAGTCTTGGCCGGACAAAGGTATTAAGTGTGATTTCGTAGACTCATAGACATCTACAGCACAGAAGGAGGCCATTCGGCCCATCGGGTCTGCGCCGGGCAACAAAGACCTGACCACACCAATCCCACTGTCCAGCGCTTGGCCCACAGCCCTGGAGGCTGCGGCAACGCAAGTGAATATCTAAATACTTCTTCAATGTTACGAGAGTTTCTGACTCAACCACCCTCTCAGGCAGCGAGTCCCAGATTCCCGCCACCCTCTGGGTGAAAAAGTTTCTCCTCAACACAATTTGGGTGTTTAAAAATGAGGGTTAGACAGAGTCGATGAAGAGAAACCATTCCCACTTGCTGAAGAAGCCGAGAATAGTATCGGAAGAGGCCATTCGGTCAATCGTCTCTGTGCTGGCTCTGTACAAGTGCAGCTCACCCAGTCGATCTTCTTCATTATCCATTCACAGCGTGTGGGTGTCGCCGGCTGGGCCCAGCATTTGTTGCCCATCCCTAATTGCCCCTTGAGAAGGTGGTGGGTGAGCCGCCTTCTTGAACTGGCACAGTCCGAGTGGTGTAGGTACACCCACAGCGCTGTTAGGGAGGGAGTTCCAGGATTTTGACCCAGCGACAGTGAAGGAACGGCCGATATATTTCCAAGTCGGGATGGTGAGTGGCTCGGAGGGGAACTTGCAGGTGGTGGTGTTCCCCATGTGTCTGCTGCCCTTGTCCTTCTAGGTGGTAGAGGTGGTGGGTTTGGGCGGCGCTGTCGAAGGAGCCTTGGCGAGTTGCTGCAGTGCATCTTGTAGATGGTACACACACTGCTGCCCCTGTGCGTCGGTGGTGGAGGGAGTGAATGTTTGCGGATAGGATGCCAATCAAGTCACCACTTCCCCACCCTTCCTCCATAGCTCTGCACATTCTTCCTCTCCAGATAATGATCCGATTCCCCCCTCCCCTTTGGAAAGCCTCGGTTGACCCTGCCTCCCCCACACTCTCAGGCAGCGCGTTCCAGATCCTAACCACTCGCCGCGTGAAAAAGTTTCTCCTCGCGTCTCCGTCGCTGCTTTTACCGATCGCCTTAAACCCGCGTCCCTCTGGTTCTCGATCCTCCCGCCAATGGGAACAGTTTCTCCCTCTGTCCACTCTGTCCCAGACCCCACCCCCTCGTGATTTTGAACACCCTCGATCAAATCTCCTCTCGACCTTCTCTTCTCCAAGGAGAACATAAGAAAAAGAAGCAGGAGTAGGCCATTCGGCCCCTCCAGCCTACCCCGCCATTCAATAGGATCGTGCCGACTTCGCCCACTAGTGGAAACATCACCTCAACATCTACCCTGTCAAAACCCCCTCAGAGTCTTGCACATTTCAATAAGATGACCCCTCATTCTTCTAAACTCTAATGAATAAAGGCCTAAGCTGTTGAGCCATTCTTGATAAGTCAACCCCTTCATCCCAGGAATCGGCCGAGTGAATCTCTCTTCTGAGCTGCCTCCAATGCCCCTCCTTAAGCCTCAGCTTTACCAATCTCTCCATTTTGGTAATAACCGGTAGCCAAGAGCGGGCACAGGTTGGAGACGACCAGCGAAAGCAGCGACGGAGAGGCGAGGAGAAACCTTTTCACGCGGCGAGTGGTTAGGATCTGGAACGCGCTGCCTGAGAGTGTTGGGGGAGGCAGGGTCAGTCTCGGCCTTCGAAAGGGGGGGGAATCGGATAATTCCTTGACAGAGTAAAACAATTGCGGGGATAGGGGGCGGAGGAAGAGCGATAGGAGTGAGACTCAAGAGCGTCGCTCTTCGAGAGGGAGAGGCATCACCGGATGCAGTAGGCCGAGAGCCCTCCCCCTGGATGGCCTTAGGTTAAGACCATATGGAGCAAGAGGAGGCCACTCGGCCCCTCGAGCCTGCTACCCCCATTCAATCAGATCGTGGCCGATCTGATTGTAACCTCGACCCCACATTCCCGCCCACCCCCCGATAACCTTTCACCCCCTTTCTCTCCAAGAATCCATCCACCTCGGCCTTAAAAAAAGATTCAAAGGCTCTGCTCCCACCGCCTTTGGAGGGAGAGGGTTCCAAAGACTCTCGATCCTCTGAGAGAAAACATTTCTCCCCATCTCCGTCTTCAATGGGCGACCCCCTTATGTTTAAACAGTGACCCCCTCGTTCTAGATTCTCCCACAAGAGGAAACGTCCTCTCCACATCCACCCTGTCCAAGACCCCCTCAGGATCTTGGAGGTCTCAATCAAGTTGCCTCTTACTCTTCTAAACTCCAGCGGATACAAGCCTAACCTGTCCAACCTTCCCTCATAAGACAACCTGCCCATTCCTGGTATTAGTCCGGTAAATCTTCCCTGAACGGCTTCCAACGCATTGACATCCTCCCTTAAATAAGGAGACCAATACTGGACACTGTACTCCAGATGTGCTCTCACCAACGCCCTGTACAACTGAAGCATAACCTCCCTACTTTTGTATTCGCCTCCCCTCCCAATAACCGCTAACAGTCTATTAGCTTTCCTAGTGACTTGCTGTACCCGCACTTCATGCACTAGGACACCCAGATCCCTCTGCTTCCCCGGCACGCCGCGATCTCTCTCTGTTTCGATAGGAAGCTTCCTTTTTTTCATTCTTCCTGCCAAAGTGGACCATTTCCCTTTTGCCCACGTTGCACTGCACAAACGCCAGGTCTTGCCTGACCCTCCCGTAGCCCCCTTCACAACTCAACGTTCCGACCTCCCTCTGTGGCGTCGGCAGCTTTGGAAACCAGCCCCTCCGTCCCTCTCATGGTCAAAGTCGTTTGTGTCAGTTGTAAAGGGTTGAGATCCCTGCTAATCCCTGCAGCTCCACAGTCGCTGCGACACCTCCAACGCTCATTGACTCACTCATAACCCTGAAAGGTCTTAACACCCGAGTCCCACAGTCTTCAGTGACCCTCTGAGCCACGAAAAGCAGACCTCTTATTACTGCGGCAACACTCAAATTCACTGCAGCTGCTTCCTCCAATAGCCAACCCCCTTTGGAAAGCCATCATTAACCCCCACCCTTGCCATCCCATCGCAAGGACACCTAAAAACAGGAGCAGGAAGAGGTCATTCGGCCCCTCGAGCTCCCCCATTCAGTAAGATCAGGGCTGATCAACTCCACTTTCCTGTCCGTCCCCCTCATAACCTTTGACTCCCCTCGCCGATCAGAAATCTGTCTCACTCGGCCTTGAATATATTCAGTGACCCGACCCCCACTGCTCTCTGGGGGGGGAGAGAATTCCACAGACTGACCACCCTCTGAGAGAAGAAATTCCTCCTCATCTCCGTCTTCAATGGGAGACCCCTCATTCTGAAACTGTGTCCCCCTCCCCCTCATTCTAGATTCCCCCCACGAGGTGGGGAAACATCCTCTCAGCATCCACCCTGTCAAACCCCCTCCTCTCAGAATCTGATATGTTTCAATAAGATCACCTCTCATTCTTCTAAACTCCAATGGGTAGAGGCCCAACCTGCTCAACCTCTCCTCATCAGACAAACCCCCTTCGTCCCAGGAATCGGCCGAGTGAACCTTCTCTGAACGGCTTCCCATGCGAGTCTGTCCCTCCTGAAGTGAGGGGACCAGAACTGTCCACAGGGCCCCAGGAGCGGCCTCACCAACGCCCTGTCCAGTTGTAGCAAGACTTCCCCACTTTTATACTCCATCCCCCCCCTCGCAATAAAGGACAACTTTCCATTTATATAGTGGAGTTCCCCAAGGGTCAGTGTTGGGACCCTTGCTCTTCCTGATATAAATTAATGACCGGGCCCTTGGTGTACAACTTCAGAATTTGTGGGCGTTATGGAACTCGGGAGCAGTGAGGACCGTGAGGAGGATAGTGTAGAATTTCAAAAGGACATCGACAGGTTGGGGGAATGGGCAGACAAGTGGCAGATGAAGTTTAATGCAGAGAAATGTTGAGGTGATTCATTTTGGTAGGAAGAACGTGGAGAGACAATATAAAATAAAGGGCACAATTCTAAAGGGGTTGCAGGAGCAGAGGGAGCTGGGGGTATATGTGAATAAATCATTTGAAGATGGCAGGACAGGTTGAGAGAGCGGCTAATAAAGCACATCCTGTATCCTGGGCTTTATTAATAGGGGCGTAGAGTACAAGAGCAAGGAGGTTATGTTAAACCTGTATAAAACACTGGTTCAACCCCAACTGGAGTATTGTGTCCAGTTCTGGGCACCGCACTTTAGGAAGGATGTGAAGGCTTTAGAGAGAGAGAGAGAGCGGGAAAGATTGACGAGAATGGTTCCAGGGATGAGGAACTTCAGTTCCGTGGATGGATTGGAGAAGCTGGGACTGTTCTCCTTGGAGAAGAGAAGGTCTAGAGGAGATTTGATCGAGGGTGTTCAAAATCCCGAGGGGGTCTGGGACAGAGTGGACAAAGGGAGAAACCGTTCCCATTGGCGGGAGGATCGAGAACCAGAGGGACGCGGATTTAAGACGATCGGCAAAAGCAGCGACGGAGACGCGAGGAGAAACTTTTTCACGCGGCGAGTGGTTAGGATCTGGAACGCGCTGCCTGAGAGTGTGGGGGAGGCAGGGTCAACCGAGGCTTTCCAAAGGGGGGAATTGGATCTTTATCTGAAGAGGAAGAATGGACGGGGTGACGGGGAGAGGGCAGGGGGAAGTGTCGCAAGGTGCATTGCTGATTCGGAGAGCTAGCACAGACACAATGGGTCAAATGGCCTCTTTCTGCGCAGCAACAAAACTGTGATTTAGACAGGAGGATGAGAATTCAGATGTTGAACTCAGACTACACATTCGAGCACCTCCTGTATCTCACACACACACACACAAATACACACATTCACACGGAAAAATACACTCACACGGATACACACACTCACACGGATACACACACACACACTGATACACACACTCACACAGATACACACATTCACACGGAAAAATACACTCACACGGATACACACACTCACACTGATACACACACTCACACGGATACACACACTCACATGGATACACACACTCACACGGAAAAACACACTCACACGGATACACACACACACAGATACACACACTCACACGGAAAAACACACTCACACGGATACACACACTCACACGGAAAAACACACTCACACGGATACACACACACACGGATACACACACTCAGACAGATACACACACTCACACGGAAAAACACACTCACACGGATATACACATTCACACGGATACACACACTCACACAGATACACACACTCACACGGATACACACACTCACAAGGATACACACACTCACACAGATACACACACTCACACGGATACACACACTCACACAGATACACACACTCACACGGATACACACACTCACTCAGATACACACACTCACACGGAAAAACACACACACAGATACACACACTCACACAGATACACACACTCACACGGATACACACACTCACACGGATACACACACTCACACGGATACACACACACACACATACACACACTCACACGGATACACACACTCACACAGAAACACACACTCACACGGATACACACACTCAGATACACACACTCACACGGAGAAACACACTCACACTGATACACACACTCACACGGATACACACACTCACACTGATACACACACTCACACAGATACACACACTCACACGGATAAACACACACACAGATACACACACTCACACGGATACACACACTCACACGGATACACACACTCACACGGATACACACACTCACACTGATACACACACTCACACTGATACACACACTCACACGGATACACACACACTGATACACACACTCACACGGATACACACACTCACACTGATACACACACTCACACTGATACACACACTCACACGGATACACACACTCACACTGATACACACACTCACACTGATACACACACTCAAACGGAAAAACACACTCACACTGATACACACACTCACACGGATACACACACTCAGACGGAAAAACACACTCACACTGATACACACACTCACACGGATACACACACTCACACAGATACACACACTCACACAGATACACACACTCACACTGATACACACACTCACACGGAAAAACACACTCACACAGATACACACACTCACACGGATACACACACTCACACGGATACACACACTCACACGGATACACACACTCACACGGATACACACACTCACACAGATACACACACTCACACGGATACACACACTCACACGGAAAAACACACTCACACGGATACACACACTCACACGGATACACACACTCACACTGATACACACACTCACACGGATACACAAACTCACACTGATACACACACTCACACGGATACACACACACACTGATAAACACACTCACACGGATACACACACTCACACTGATACACACACTCACACTGATGCACACACTCACACGGAAAAACACACTCACACTGATACACACACTCACACGGATACACACACTCAGACGGAAAAACACACTCACACTGATACACACACTCACACGGATACACACACTCACACGGAAAAACACACTCACACAGATACACACACTCACACGGATACACACACTCACACGGATACACACACTCACACGGAAGAACACACTCACACAGATACACACACTCACACGGATACACACACTCACACTGATACACACACTCACACGGATACACACACTCACACGGAAAAACACACTCACACGGAAAAACACACTCACACAGATACACACACTCACACTGATACACACACTCACACGGATACACACACTCACACGGAAAAACACACACACACAGATACACACACTCACACGGATACACACACTCACAGAGATACACACACTCACACAGATACACACACTCAAACTGATACACACACTCACACGGAAAAACACACTCACACGGATACACACACTCACACGGATACACACACTCACACAGATACACACACACGGATACACACACTCACACTGATACACTCACACGGATACACACACTCACACGGATACACACACTCACACGGATACACACACACACTGATACACACACTCACACGGATACACACACTCACACGGAAAAACACACTCACACGGATACACACACTCACACAGATACACACACTCACACGGATACACACACTCACACGGAAAAACACACTCACACAGATACACACACACACTGATACACACACTCACACGGAAAAACACACTGACACGGATACACACAGTCACACAGATACACACACTCACGCAGATACACACACTCACACTGATACACACACTCACACTGGTACACACTCACACAGATACACACACTCACACGGAAAAACACACTCACACGGATACACACACTCACACTGATACACACACTCACACTGATACACACACTCACACTGATTCACACACTCACACAGATACACACACTCACACGGATACACACACTCACACAGATACACACACTCACACGGATACACACACTCACACGGATACACACACTCACACAGATACACACACACACAGATACACACACTCACACGGAAAAACACACTCACACAGATACACACACTCACACGGATACACACACTCACACTGATACGCACACACACTGATACACACACTCACACGGATACACACACACACACAGATACACACACTCACACAGATACACACACACACAGATACGCACACACACGGATACACACACTCACACTGATACACACACTCACACTGATACACACATTCACACGGATACACACACTCACACGGATACACACACTAACACAGATACACACACTCACACTGATACACACACTCACACAGATACACACACTCACATGGATACACACACACACGGAAAAACACACTCACACGGATACACGCACTCACACGGAAAAACACACTCACACGGATACACACACTCACACTGATACACACACACAGATACACACAATCACACGGATACACACACTCACACGGATACACACACTCACACGGATACACACACTCACACGGATACACACACTCACACGGATACACACACTCACACGGAAAAACACACTCACACAGATACACACACTCACACGGAAAAACACACTCACACGGAAAAACACACTTACACTGATACACACACTCACACGGATACACACACTCACACTGATACACACACTCACACGGATACACACACACACTGATACACACACTCACACGGAAAAACACACTCACACTGATACACACACTCACACAGATACACACACTTACACGGAAAAGCACACTCACACAGATACACACACTCACACTGATACACACACTCACACGGATACACACACTCACACGGATACACACACTCACACGGAAAAACACACTCACACGGAAAAACACACACACGTATACACACACTCACACGGACACACACTCACACTGATACACACACTCACACAGATACAAACACTCACACTGATACACACACTCACACTGATACACACACTCACACGGAAAAACACACTCACACGGATACACACACTCACACGGATACACACACTCACACTGATACACACACTCACACGGAAAAAGACACACACGGAAAAACACACTCACACAGATACACACACTCACACGGAAAAACACACACACACAGCTACACACACTCACACGGATACACACACTCACGCAGATACACACTCACACAGATACACACACTCACACGGAAAAACATACTCACACAGATACACACACTCACACGGATACACACACTCACACGGATACACACACTCACACAGATACACACACTCTCACGGATACACACACTCACACGGATACACACACTCACACAGATACACACACACGGATACACACACACTGATACACACACTCACACAGATACACACACTCACACGGAAAAACACACTCACACTGATACACACACTCACACTGATACACACACTCACACGGATACACACACTCACACTGATACACACACTCACACTGATACACACACTCACACGGATACACACACTCACACGGATACACACACTCACACGGATACACACACTCACACGGATACACACACTCACACGGAAATACACACTCACACGGATCCACACACTCACACTGATACACACACTCACACGGATACACACACTCACACGGAAAAACACACTCACACGGATACACACACTCACACGGATACACACACTCACACGGATACACACACTCACACTGATACACACACTCACACGGATACACACACTCTCACGGATACACACACTCACACGGATACACACACTCACACGGATACACACACTCACACAGATACACACACTCACACGGATACACACACACACGGAAAAACACACTCACACGGATACACACACTCACACGGATACACACACTCACACGGATACACACACTCACACGGATACACACACTCACACGGATACACACACTCACACAGATACACACACTCACACGGAAAAACACACTCACACGGAAAAACACACTTACACTGATACACACACTCACACGGATACACACACTCACACTGATACACACACTCACACGGATACACACACTCACACTGATACACACACTAACACGGAAAAACACACTCACACTGATACACACACTCACACAGATACACACACTTACACGGAAAAGCACACTCACACAGATACACACACTCACACTGATACACACACTCACACGGATACACACACTCACACGGATACACACACTCACACGGAAAAACACACTCACACGGAAAAACACACTCACACGTATACACACACTAACCCGGACACACACACTCACACTGATACACACACTCACACAGATACACACACTCACACAGATACACACACTCACACTGATACACACACTCACACGGAAAAACACACTCACACGGATACACACACTCACACGGATACACACACTCACACTGATACACACACTCACACGGAAAAAGACACACACGGAAAAACACACTCACACAGATACACACACTCACACGGAAAAACACACACACAGATACACACACTCACACGGAGAAACACACACACAGCTACACACACTCACACGGATACACACACTCACGCAGATACACACTCACACAGATACACACACTCACACGGAAAAACACACTCACACAGATACACACACTCACACGGATACACACACTCACACGGATACACACACTCACACAGATACACACACTCTCACGGATACACACACTCACACGGATACACACACTCACACGGATACAAACACTCACACAGATACACACACACTGATACACACACTCACACAGATACACACACTCACACGGAAAAACACACTCACACTGATACACACACTCACACTGATACACACACTCACACGGATACACACACTCACACTGATACACACACTCACACTGATACACTCACTCACACGGATACACACACTCACACGGATACACACACTCACACAGATACACACACTCACACGGATACACACACTCACACGGAAATACACACTCACACGGATACACACACTCACACTGATACACACACTCACACGGATACACACACTCACACGGAAAAACACACTCACACGGATACACACACTCACACGGATACACACACTCACACGGATACACACACTCACACGGATACACACACTCACACTGATACACACACTCACACGGATACACACACTCACACGGATACACACACTCACACGGAAAAACACACTCACACGGATACACACACTCACACGGATACACACACACACACACGGATACACACACTCACACGGAAAAACACACTCACACGGAAAAACACACTCACACAGATACACACACTCACACGGAAAAACACACACACAGATACACACACTCACACGGAAAAACACACTCACACAGATACACACACTCACACAGATACACACACTCACACGGATACACACACTCACACTGATACACACACTCACACGGAAAAAGACACACACGGAAAAACACACTCACACAGATACACACACTCACATGGAAAAACACACTAACACGGAAAAACACACTCACACAGATACACACACTCACACGGAAAAACACACACACAGATACACACACTCACACGGAGAAACACACTCACACAGCTACACACACTCACACGGATACACACACTCACACAGATACACACACTCACACAGATACACACACTCACATGGAAAAACACACACACAGATACACACACTCACACGGATACACACACTCACACGGATACACACACTCACACAGATACACACACTCTCACGGATACACACACTCACACGGATACACACACACTGATACACACACTCACACAGATACACACACTCACACGGAAAAACACACTCACACTGATACACACACTCACACTGATACACACACTCACACGGATACACACACTCACACTGATACACACACTCACACTGATACACACACTCACACGGATACACACACTCACACAGATACACACACTCACACGGATACACACACTCACACGGAAAAACACACTCACACGGATACACACACTCACACTGATACACACACTCACACGGATACACACACTCACACGGAAAAACACACTCACACGGATACACACACTCACACGGATACACACACTCACACGGATACACACACTCACACTGATACACAGACTCACACGGATACACACACTCACACGGATACACACACTCACACGGAAAAACACACTCACACTGATACACACACTCACACGGATACACACACTCACACGGATACACACACTCACACGGATACACACACTCACACGGAAAAACACACTCACACGGAAAAACACACACAGATACACACACTCACACGGAAAAACACACACACAGATACACACACTCACACGGAAAAACACACTCACACAGATACACACACTCACACAGATACACACACTCACACTGATACACACACTCACACTGATACACACACTCACACGGATACACACGCTCACACAGATACACACACTCACACGGATACACACACTCACACTGATACACACGCACGGAAAAACACACTCACACAGATACACACACACACGGATACACACACTCACACAGATACACACACTCACACGGATACACACACTCACACTGATACACTCACACGGAAAATCACACTCACACAGATACACACACTCACACGGATACACACACTCACACGGAAAAACACACTCACACGGATACACACACTCACACGGATACACACACTCACACAGATACACACACTCACACTGATACACACACTCACACGGATACACACACTCACACAGATACACACACTCACTCAGATACACACACTCACACGGAAAAACACACTCACACAGATACACACACTCACACAGATACACACACTCACACGGATACGCACACTCACACTGATACACACACTCACACGGAAAAACACACTCACACAGATACACACACTCACACTGATACACTCACACGGAAAAACACACTCACACAGATACACACACTCACATGGATACACACACACACGGAAAAACACACTCACTCGGATACACACACTCACACGGATACACACACTCACACGGATACACACACTCACACAGATACACACACTCACACTGATACACACACTCACACGGATACACACACTCACACGGATACACACACACACTGATACACACACTCACACGTAAAAACACACTGACACGGATACACACACTCACTCAGATACACACACTCACACAGATACACACACTCACACAGATACACACACTCACACTGATACACACACCCGCACTGATACACACACTCACACAGATACACACTCTCACACGGAAAAACACACTCACACGGATACACACACTCACACTGATACACACACTCACACGGAAAAACACACTCACACTGATACACACACTCACACGGATACACACACTCACACGGAAAAACACACTCACACGGAAAAACACACTCACACGTATACACACACTAACCCGGACACACACACTCACACTGATACACACACTCACACAGATACACACACTCACACAGATACACACACTCACACTGATACACACACTCACACGGAAAAACACACTCACACGGATACACACACTCACACGGATACACACACTCACACTGATACACACACTCACACGGAAAAAGACACACACGGAAAAACACACTCACACAGATACACACACTCACACGGAAAAACACACACACAGATACACACACTCACACGGAGAAACACACACACAGCTACACACACTCACACGGATACACACACTCACGCAGATACACACTCACACAGATACACACACTCACACGGAAAAACACACTCACACAGATACACACACTCACACGGATACACACACTCACACGGATACACACACTCACACAGATACACACACTCTCACGGATACACACACTCACACGGATACACACACTCACACGGATACAAACACTCACACAGATACACACACACTGATACACACACTCACACAGATACACACACTCACACGGAAAAACACACTCACACTGATACACACACTCACACTGATACACACACTCACACGGATACACACACTCACACTGATACACACACTCACACTGATACACTCACTCACACGGATACACACACTCACACGGATACACACACTCACACAGATACACACACTCACACGGATACACACACTCACACGGAAATACACACTCACACGGATACACACACTCACACTGATACACACACTCACACGGATACACACACTCACACGGAAAAACACACTCACACGGATACACACACTCACACGGATACACACACTCACACGGATACACACACTCACACGGATACACACACTCACACTGATACACACACTCACACGGATACACACACTCACACGGATACACACACTCACACGGAAAAACACACTCACACGGATACACACACTCACACGGATACACACACACACACACGGATACACACACTCACACGGAAAAACACACTCACACGGAAAAACACACTCACACAGATACACACACTCACACGGAAAAACACACACACAGATACACACACTCACACGGAAAAACACACTCACACAGATACACACACTCACACAGATACACACACTCACACGGATACACACACTCACACTGATACACACACTCACACGGAAAAAGACACACACGGAAAAACACACTCACACAGATACACACACTCACATGGAAAAACACACTAACACGGAAAAACACACTCACACAGATACACACACTCACACGGAAAAACACACACACAGATACACACACTCACACGGAGAAACACACTCACACAGCTACACACACTCACACGGATACACACACTCACACAGATACACACACTCACACAGATACACACACTCACATGGAAAAACACACACACAGATACACACACTCACACGGATACACACACTCACACGGATACACACACTCACACAGATACACACACTCTCACGGATACACACACTCACACGGATACACACACACTGATACACACACTCACACAGATACACACACTCACACGGAAAAACACACTCACACTGATACACACACTCACACTGATACACACACTCACACGGATACACACACTCACACTGATACACACACTCACACGGATACACACACTCACACAGATACACACACTCACACGGATACACACACTCACACGGAAAAACACACTCACACGGATACACACACTCACACTGATACACACACTCACACGGATACACACACTCACACGGAAAAACACACTCACACGGATACACACACTCACACGGATACACACACTCACACGGATACACACACTCACACTGATACACAGACTCACACGGATACACACACTCACACGGATACACACACTCACACGGAAAAACACACTCACACTGATACACACACTCACACGGATACACACACTCACACGGATACACACTCACACGGATACACACACTCACACGGAAAAACACACTCACACGGAAAAACACACACAGATACACACACTCACACGGAAAAACACACACACAGATACACACACTCACACGGAAAAACACACTCACACAGATACACACACTCACACAGATACACACACTCACACTGATACACACACTCACACTGATACACACACTCACACGGATACACACGCTCACACAGATACACACACTCACACGGATACACACACTCACACTGATACACACGCACGGAAAAACACACTCACACAGATACACACACACACGGATACACACACTCACACAGATACACACACTCACACGGATACACACACTCACACTGATACACTCACACGGAAAATCACACTCACACAGATACACACACTCACACGGATACACACACTCACACGGAAAAACACACTCACACGGATACACACACTCACACGGATACACACACTCACACAGATACACACACTCACACTGATACACACACTCACACGGATACACACACTCACACAGATACACACACTCACTCAGATACACACACTCACACGGAAAAACACACTCACACAGATACACACACTCACACAGATACACACACTCACACGGATACGCACACTCACACTGATACACACACTCACACGGAAAAACACACTCACACAGATACACACACTCACACTGATACACTCACACGGAAAAACACACTCACACAGATACACACACTCACATGGATACACACACACACGGAAAAACACACTCACTCGGATACACACACTCACACGGATACACACACTCACACGGATACACACACTCACACAGATACACACACTCACACTGATACACACACTCACACGGATACACACACTCACACGGATACACACACACACTGATACACACACTCACACGTAAAAACACACTGACACGGATACACACACTCACTCAGATACACACACTCACACAGATACACACACTCACACAGATACACACACTCACACTGATACACACACCCGCACTGATACACACACTCACACAGATACACACTCTCACACGGAAAAACACACTCACACGGATACACACACTCACACTGATACACACACTCACACGGAAAAACACACTCACACTGATACACACACTCACACGGATACACACACTCACACTGATACACACACTCACACGGATACACAAACTCACACTGATACACACACTCACACGGATACACACACACACTGATACACACACTCACACGGATACACACACTCACACTGATACACACACTCACACTGATGCACACACTCACACGGAAAAACACACTCACACTGATACACACACTCACACGGATACACACACTCAGACGGAAAAACACACTCACACTGATACACACACTCACACGGATACACACACTCACACAGATACACACACTCACACAGATACACACACTCACACTGATACACACACTCACACGGAAAAACACACACACAGATACACACACTCACACGGATACACACACTCACACGGATACACACACTCACACGGATACACACACTCACACGGAAGAACACACTCACACAGATACACACACTCACACGGATACACACACTCACACTGATACACACACTCACACGGATACACACACTCACACGGATACACACACTCACACGGATACACACACTCACACAGATACACACACACGGATACACACACTCACACTGATACACTCACACGGATACACACACTCACACGGATACACACACTCACACGGATACACACACACACTGATACACACACTCACACGGATACACACACTCACACGGAAAAACACACTCACACGGATACACACACTCACACAGATACAAACACTCACACCGATACACACACTCACACAGATACACACACTCACACGGATACACACACTCACACGGAAAAACACACTCACACAGATACACACACACACTGATACACACAATCACACGGAAAAACACACTGACACGGATACACACAGTCACACAGATACACACACTCACACAGATACACACACTCACACTGATACACACACTCACACTGGTACACACACTCACACAGATACACACACTCACACGGAAAAACACACTCACACGGATACACACACTCACACTGATACACACACTCACACTGATTCACACACTCACACAGATACACACATTCACACGGATACACACACTCACACAGATACACACACTCACACAGATACACACACTCACACGGAAAAACACACTCACACGGATACACACACTCACACTGATACACACACTCACACGGAAAAACACACCCACACTAATGCACACACTCACACGGATACACACACTCACACGGATACACACACTCACACAGATACACACACACACAGATACACACACTCACACGGAAAAACACACTCACACAGATACACACACTCACACGGATACACACACTCACACTGATACGCACACACACTGATACACACACTCACACGGATACACACACACACACAGATACACACACTCACACAGATACACACACACATAGATACACACACTCACACGGATACACACACTCACACTGATACACACACTCACACTGATACACACATTCACACGGATACACACACTCACACGGATACACACACTAACACAGATACACACACTCACACGGATACACACACTCACACTGATACACACACTCACACGGAAAAACACACTCACACTGATACACACACTCACACAGATACACACACTCACACGGATACACACACACACGGAAAAACACACTCACACGGATACACACACTCACACGGAAAAACACACTCACACGGATACACACACTCACACTGATACACTCACACGGATACACACACTCACACGGATACACACACTCACACGGATACACACACTCACACGGAAAAACACACTCACACAGATACACACACTCACACGGAAAAACACACTCACACGGAAAAACACACTTACACTGATACACACACTCACACGGATACACACACTCACACTGATACACACACTCACACGGATACACACACTCACACTGATACACACACTCACACGGAAAAACACACTCACACTGATACACACACTCACACAGATACACACACTTACACGGAAAAGCACACTCACACAGATACACACACTCACACGGATACACACACTCACACGGATACACACACTCACACGGATACACACACTCACACGGAAAAACACACTCACACGGAAAAACACACTCACACGTATACACACACTCACACGGACACACACACTCACACTGATACACACACTCACACAGATACACACACTCACACTGATACATACACTCACACTGATACACACACTCACACGGAAAAACACACTCACACGGATACACACACACACGGATACACACACTCACACTGATACACACACTCACACGGAAAAAGACACACACGGAAAAACACACTCACACAGATACACACACTCACACGGAAAAACACACACACAGATACACACACTCACACGGAGAAACACACTCACACAGCTACACACACTCACACGGATACACACACTCACGCAGATACACACTCACACAGATACACACACACACGGAAAAACACACTCACACAGATACACACACTCACACGGATACACACACTCACACAGATACACACACTCTCACGGATACACACACTCACACGGATACACACACTCACACAGATACACACACACGGATACACACACACTGATACACACACTCACACAGATACACACACTCACACGGAAAAACACACTCACACTGATACACACACTCACACTGATACACACACTCACACGGATACACACACTCACACGGATACACACACTCACACTGATACACACACTCACACGGATACACACACTCACACAGATACACACACTCACACGGATACACACACTCACACGGATACACACACTCACACGGAAATACACACTCACACGGATACACACACTCACACTGATACACACACTCACACGGATACACACACTCACACGGAAAAACACACTCACACGGATACACACACTCACACGGATACACACACTCACACGGATACACACACTCACACGGATACACACAATCACACTGATACACACACTCACACGGATACACACACTCACACGGATACACACACTCACACGGAAAAACACACTCACACGGATACACACACTCACACGGATACACACACACACACGGATACACACACTCACACGGAAAAACACACTCACACGGAAAAACACACTCACACAGATACGCACACTCACACGGAAAAACACACACACAGATACACACACTCACACGGAAAAACACACTCACACAGATACACACACTCACACAGATACACACTCACACGGATACACACACTCACACTGATACACACACTCACACGGAAAAAGACACACACGGAAAAACACACTCACACAGATACACACACTCACATGGAAAAACACACTAACACGGAAAAACACACTCACACAGATACACACACTCACACGGAAAAACACACACACAGATACACACACTCACACGGAGAAACACACTCACACAGCTACACACACTCACACGGATACACACACTCACACAGATACACACACTCACACAGATACACACACTCACACGGAAAAACACACTCACACAGATACACACACTCACACGGATACACACACTCACACGGATACACACACTCACACAGATACACACACTCTCACGGATACACACACTCACACGGATACACACACACTGATACACACACTCACACAGATACACACACTCACACGGAAAAACACACTCACACTGATACACACACTCACACTGATACACACACTCACACGGATACACACACTCACACTGATACACACACTCACACTGATACACACACTCACACGGATACACACACTCACACAGATACACACACTCAGACGGATACACACACTCACACGGAAAAACACACTCACACGGATACACACACTCACACGGATACACACACTCACACGGATACACACACTCACACGGAAAAACACACTCACACGGATACACACACTCACACGGATTCACACACTCACACGGATACACACACTCACACGGATACACACACTCACACAGATACACACACACACAGATACACACACTCACACGGAAAAACACACTCACACAGATACACACACTCACACGGATACACAAACTCACACTGATACGCACACACACTGATACACACACTCACACGGATACACACACACACACAGATACACACACTCACACAGATACACACACACATAGATACACACACTCACACGGATACACACACTCACACTGATACACACACTCACACTGATACACACATTCACACGGATACACACACTCACACGGATACACACACTAACACAGATACACACACTCACACGGATACACACACTCACACTGATACACACACTCACACGGAAAAACACACTCACACTGATACACACACTCACACAGATACACACACTCACACGGATACACACACACACGGAAAAACACACTCACACGGATACACGCACTCACACGGAAAAACACACTCACACGGATACACACACTCACACTGATACACTCACACGGATACACACACTCACACGGATACACACACTCACACGGATACACACACTCACACGGAAAAACACACTCACACAGATACACACACTCACACGGAAAAACACACTCACACGGAAAAACACACTTACACTGATACACACACTCACACGGATACACACACTCACACTGATACACACACTCACACGGATACACACACTCACACTGATACACACACTCACACGGAAAAACACACTCACACTCATACACACACTCACACAGATACACACACTTACACGGAAAAGCACACTCACACAGATACACACACTCACACGGATACACACACTCACACGGATACACACACTCACACGGATACACACACTCACACGGAAAAACACACTCACACGGAAAAACACACTCACACGTATACACACACTCACACGGACACACACACTCACACTGATACACACACTCACACAGATACACACACTCACACTGATACACACACTCACACTGATACACACACTCACACGGAAAAACACACTCACACGGTTACACACACTCACACGGATACACACACTCACACTGATACACACACTCACACGGAAAAAGACACACACGGAAAAACACACTCACACAGATACACACACTCACACGGAAAAACACACACACAGATACACACACTCACACGGAGAAACACACTCACACAGCTACACACACTCACACGGATACACACACTCACGCAGATACACACTCACACAGATACACACACTCACACGGAAAAACACACTCACACAGATACACACACTCACACGGATACACACACTCACACAGATACACACACTCTCACGGATACACACACTCACACGGATACACACACTCACACAGATACACACACACGGATACACACACACTGATACACACACTCACACAGATACACACACTCACACGGAAAAACACACTCACACTGATACACACACTCACACTGATACACACACTCACACGGATACACACACTCACACGGATACACACACTCACACTGATACACACACTCACACGGATACACACACTCACACAGATACACACACTCACACGGATACACACACTCACACGGATACACACACTCACACGGAAATACACACTCACACGGATACACACACTCACACTGATACACACACTCACACGGATACACACACTCACACGGAAAAACACACTCACACGGATACACACACTCACACGGATACACACACTCACACGGATACACACAATCACACTGATACACACACTCACACGGATACACACACTCACACGGATACACACACTCACACGGAAAAACACACACACGGATACACACACTCACACGGATACACACACACACACGGATACACACACTCACACGGAAAAACACACTCACACGGAAAAACACACTCACACAGATACACACACTCACACGGAAAAACACACACACAGATACACACACTCACACGGAAAAACACACTCACACAGATACACACACTCACACAGATACACACACTCACACGGATACACACACTCACACTGATACACACACTCACACGGAAAAAGACACACACGGAAAAACACACTCACACAGATACACACACTCACATGGAAAAACACACTAACACGGAAAAACACACTCACACAGATACACACACTCACACGGAAAAACACACACACAGATACACACACTCACACGGAGAAACACACTCACACAGCTACACACACTCACTCGGATACACACACTCACACAGATACACACACTCACACAGATACACACACTCACACGGAAAAACACACTCACACAGATACACACACTCACACGGATACACACACTCACACGGATACACACACTCACACAGATACACACACTCTCACGGATACACACACTCACACGGATACACACACACTGATACACACACTCACACAGATACACACACTCACACGGAAAAACACACTCACACTGATACACACACTCACACGGATACACACACTCACACTGATACACACACTCACACGGATACACACACTCACACAGATACACACACTCAGACGGATACACACACTCACACGGAAAAACACACTCACACGGATACACACACTCACACTGATACACACACTCACACGGATACACACACTCACACGGAAAAACACACTCACACGGATACACACACTCACACGGATACACACACTCACACGGATACACACACTCACACGGATACACACACTCACACGGATACACACACTCACACGGAAAAACACACTCACACTGATACACACACTCACACGGATACACACACTCACACGGATACACACACTCACACGGATACACACACTCACACGGAAAAACACACTCACACGGAAAAATACACTCACACAGATACACACACTCACACGGAAAAACACACACACAGATACACACACTCACACGGATACACACACTCACACTGATACACACACTCACACGGATACACAAACTCACACTGATACACACACTCACACGGATACACACACACACTGATACACACACTCACACGGATACACACACTCACACTGATACACACACTCACACTGATGCACACACTCACACGGAAAAACACACTCACACTGATACACAAACTCACACGGATACACACACTCAGACGGAAAAACACACTCACACTGATACACACACTCACACGGATACACACACTCACACAGATACACACACTCACACAGATACACACACTCACACTGATACACTCACACTGAAAAACACACACACAGATACACACACTCACACAGATACACACACTCAAACGGATACACACACTCACGCTGATACACACACTCACACGGATACACACACTCACACAGATACACACACTCACACGGATACACACACTCACACTGATACACACACTCACACGGAAAATCACACTCACACAGATACACACACTCACACGGATACACACACTCACACAGATACACACACTCACACAGATACACACACTCACACGGATACACAAACTCACACGGATACACACACTCACACTGATACACACACTCACACGGATACACACACTCACACAGATACACACACTCACTCAGATACACACACTCACACGGAAAAACACACTCACACAGATACACACACTCACACAGATACACACACTCACACGGATACACACACTCACACTGATACACACACTCACACGGAAAAACACACTCACACAGATACACACACTCACACTGATACACTCACACGGAAAAACACACTCACACAGATACACACACTCACATGGATACACACACTCACACGGAAAAACACACTCACACGGATACACACACTCACACGGATACACACACTCACACAGATACACACACTCACACTGATACACACACTCACACGGATACACACACTCACACGGATACACACACTCACACAGATACACACACTCACACTGATACACACACTCACACGGATACACACACTCACACGGATACACACACACACTGATACACACACTCACACTGATACACACACTCACAAGGAAAAACACACTCACACGGATTCACACACTCACACGGATACACACACTCACACGGAAAAACACACTCACACAGATACACACACACACTGATACACACACTCACACGTAAAAACACACTGACACGGACACACACACTCACTCAGATACACACACTCACACAGATACACACACTCACACAGATACACACGCTCACACTGATACACACACCCGCACTGATACACACACTCACACAGATACACACTCTCACACGGAAAAACACACTCACACGGATACACACACTCACACTGATACACACACTCACACGGAAAAACACACTCACACTGATACACACACTCACACGGATACACACACTCACACGGATACACACACTCACACTGATACACACACTCACACGGATACACAAACTCACACTGATACACACACTCACACGGATACACACACACACTGATACACACACTCACACGGATACACACACTCACACTGATACACACACTCACACTGATGCACACACTCACACGGAAAAACACACTCACACTGATACACACACTCACACGGATACACACACTCAGACGGAAAAACACACTCACACTGATACACACACTCACACGGAAAAACACACACAGATACACACACTCACACGGATAAACACACTCACACGGATACACACACTCACACGGAAGAACACACTCACACAGATACACACACTCACACGGATACACACACTCACACTGATATACACACTCACACGGATACACACACTCACACGGAAAAACACACTCACACAGATACACACACTCACACTGATACACACATTCACACGGATACACACACTCACACGGAAAAACACACTCACACTGATACACACACTCACACGGATACACACACTCACACAGATACACACACTCAAACTGATACACACACTCACACGGAAAAACACACTCACACGGATACACACACTCACACGGATACACACACTCACACAGATACACACACACGGATACACACACTCACACTGATACACTCACACGGATACACACACTCACACGGATACACACACACACTGATACACACACTCACACGGATACACACACTCACACGGAAAAACACACTCACACGGATACACACACTCACACAGATACAAACACTCACACCGATACACACACTCACACAGATACACACACTCACACGGATACACACACTCACACGGAAAAACACACTCACACAGATACAAACACACACTGATACACACACTCACACTGAAAAACACACTGACACGTATACACACAGTCACACAGATACACACACTCACACAGATACACACACTCACACTGATACGCACACACACTGATACACACACTCACACGGATACACACACTCACACAGATACACACACACACAGATACACACACTCACACGGATACACACACTCACACTGATACACACACTCACACTGATACACACATTCACACGGATACACACACTCACACGGATACACACACTAACACAGATACACACACTCACGCGGATACACACACTCACACTGATACACACACTCACACGGAAAAACACACTCACACTGATACACACACTCACACAGATACACACACTCACACGGATACACACACACACGGAAAAACACACTCACACGGATACACGCACTCACACGGAAAAACACACTCACACGGATACACACAATCACACTGATACACACACACAGATACACACACTCACACGGATACACACACTCACACGGATACACACACTCACACGGATACACACACTCACACGGAAAAACACACTCACACAGATACACACACTCACACGGAAAAACACACTCACACGGAAAAACACACTTACACTGATACACACACTCACACGGATACACACACTCACACTGATACACACACTCACACGGATACACACACTCACACTGATACACACACTCACACGGAAAAACACACTCACACTGATACACACACTCACACAGATACACACACTTACACGGAAAAGCACACTCACACAGATACACACACTCACACGGATACACACACTCACACGGATACACACACTCACACAGATACACACTCACACGGAAAAACACACTCACACGGAAAAACACACTCACACGTATACACACACTCACACGGACACACACACTCACACTGATACACACACTCACACAGATACACACACTCACACTGATACACACACTCACACTGATACACACACTCACACGGAAAAACACACTCACACGGATACACACACTCACACGGATACACACACTCACACTGATACACACACTCACACGGAAAAAGACACACACGGAAAAACACACTCACACAGATACACACACTCACATGGAAAAACACACACACAGATACACACACTCACACGGAGAAACACACTCACACAGCTACACACACTCACACGGATACACACACTCACGCAGATACACACTCACACAGATACACACACTCACACGGAAAAACACACTCACACAGATACACACACTCACACGGATACACACACTCACACAGATACACACACTCTCACGGATACACACACTCACACGGATACACACACTCACACAGATACACACACACGGATACACACACACTGATACACACACTCACACAGATACACACACTCACACGGAAAAACACACTCACACTGATACACACACTCACACTGATACACACACTCACACGGATACACACACTCACACTGATACACACACTCACACTGATACACACACTCACACGGATACACACACTCACACAGATAAACACACTCACACGGATACACACACTCACACGGAAATACACACTCACACGGATACACACACTCACACTGATACACACACTCACACGGATACACACACTCACACGGAAAAACACACTCACACGGATACACACACTCACACGGATACACACACTCACACGGATACACACACTCACACGGATACAAACACTCACACTGATACACACACTCACACGGATACACACACTCACACGGAAAAACACACTCACACGGATACACACACTCACACGGATACACACACACACACGGATACACACACTCACACGGAAAAACACACTCACACGGAAAAACACACTCACACAGATACACACACTCACACGGAAAAACACACACACAGATACACACACTCACACGGAAAAACACACTCACACAGATACACACACTCACACAGATACACACACTCACACGGATACACACACTCACACTGATACACACACTCACACGGAAAAAGACACACACGGAAAAACACACTCACACAGATACACACACTCACATGGAAAAACACACTAACACGGAAAAACACACTCACACAGATACACACACTCACACGGAAAAACACACACACAGATACACACACTCACACGGAGAAACACACTCACACAGCTACACACACTCACACGGATACACACACTCACACAGATACACACACTCACACAGATACACACACTCACACGGAAAAACACACTCACACAGATACACACACTCACACGGATACACACACTCACACGGATACACACACTCACACAGATACACACACTCTCACGGATACACACACTCACACGGATACACACACACTGATACACTCACACAGATACACACACTCACACGGAAAAACACACTCACACTGATACACACACTCACACTGATACACACACTCACACGGATATACACACTCACACTGATACACACACTCACACTGATACACACACTCACACTGATACACACACTCACACGGATACACACACTCACACAGATACACACACTCACACGGATACACACACTCACACGGAGGAACACACTCACACGGATACACACACTCACTGATACACACACTCACACGGATACACACACTCACACGGAAAAACACACTCACACGGATACACACACTCACACGGATACACACACTCACACGGATACACACACTCACACTGATACACACACTCACACGGATACACACACTCACACGGATACACACACTCACACGGAAAAACACACTCACACTGATACACACACTCACACGGATACACACACTCACACGGATACACACACTCACACGGATACACACACTCACACGGAAAAACACACTCACACGGAAAAACACACTCACACAGATACACACACTCACACGGAAAAACACTCACACGGAAAAACACACTCACACAGATACACACACTCACACAGATACACACACTCACACGGATACACACGCTCACACAGATACACACACTCACACGGATACACACACTCACACTGATACACACGCACGGAAAAACACACTCACACGGATACACACACTCACACGGATACACACACTCACACAGATCCACACACTCACACGGATACACACACTCACACTGATACACACACTCACCCGGAAAATCACACTCACACAGATACACACATTCACACGGATACACACACTCACACAGATACACACACTCACACAGATACACACACTCACACGGATACACAAACTCACACGGATACACACACTCACACTGATACACACACTCACACGGATACACACACTCACACAGATACACACACTCACTCAGATACACACACACACACGGAAAAACACACTCACACAGATACACACACTCACACAGATACACACACTCACACGGATACACACACTCACACTGATACACACACTCACACGGAAAAACACACTCACACAGATACACACACTCACACTGATACACTCACACGGAAAAACACACTCACACAGATACACACACTCACATGGATACACACACTCACACGGAAAAACACACTCACACGGATACACACACTCACACGGATACACACACTCACACAGATACCCACACTCACACTGATACACACAATCACACGGATACACACACTCACACGGATACACACACTCACACAGATACACACACTCACACTGATACACACACTCACACGGATAAACACACTCACACGGATACACACACACACTGATACACACACTCACACTGATACGCACACTCACACGGAAAAACACACTCACACGGATTCACACACTCACACGGATACACACACTCACACAGATACACACACTCACACGGATACACACACTCACACGGAAAAACACACTCACACAGATACACACACACACTGATACACACACTCACACGTAAAAACACACTGACACGGATACACACACTCACTCAGATACACACACTCACACAGATACACACACTCACACAGATACACACACTCACACTGATACACACACCCGCACTGATACACACACTCACACAGATACACACTCTCCACGGAAAAACACACTCACACGGATACACACACTCACACTGATACACACACTCACACGGAAAAACACACTCACACTGATACACACACTCACACAGATACACACACTCACACGGATACACACACTCACACAGATACACACACTCACACGGAAAAACACACTCACACGGATACACACACTCACACGGATACACACACTCACACGGATACACACACTCACACTGATACACACACACACACACTGATACACACACTCACACGGATACACACACTCGCACGGATACACACACTCGCACGGATACACACACTCACACGGATACACACACTCACACGGATACACACACTCACACGGATACACACACTCGCACGGATACACACACTCGCACGGATACACACACTCACACGGATACACACACTCACACGGATACACACACTCACACGGAAAAACACACTCACACGGATACACACACTCAGATGGATACACACACTCACACGGAAAAACACACTCACACGGATACACACACTCACACAGATACACACACTCACACTGATACACACACTCACACGGAAAAACACACTCACACAGATACACACACTCACACTGATACACTCACACGGAAAAACACACTCACACAGATACACACACTCACATGGATACACACACTCACACGGAAAAACACACTCACACGGATACACACACTCACACGGATACACACACTCACACAGATACACACACTCACACTGATACACACACTCACACGGATACACACACTCACACGGATACACACACTCACACAGATACACACACTCACACTGATACACACACTCACACGGATACACACACTCACACGGATACACACACACACTGATACACACACTCACACTGATACACACACTCACACGGAAAAACACACTCACACGGATTCACACACTCACACGGATACACACACTCACACAGATACACACACTCACACGGATACACACACTCACACGGAAAAACACACTCACACAGATACACACACACACTGATACACACACTCACACGTAAAAACACACTGACACGGATACACACACTCACTCAGATACACACACTCACACAGATACACACACTCACACAGATACACACACTCACACTGATACACACACCCGCACTGATACACACACTCACACAGATACACACTCTCACACGGAAAAACACACTCACACGGATACACACACTCACACTGATACACACACTCACACTGATACACACACTCACACGGAAAAACACACTCACACTGATACACACACTCACACAGATACACACACTCACACGGATACACACACTCACACAGATACACACACTCACACGGAAAAACACACTCACACGGATACACACACTCACACGGATACACACACTCACACGGATACACACACTCACACTGATACACACACACACACACTGATACACACACTCACACGGATACACACACTCGCACGGATACACACACTCGCACGGATACACACACTCACACGGATACACACACTCACACGGATATACACACTCACACGGAAAAACACACTCACACGGATACACACACTCACATGGATACACACACTCACACGGAAAAACACACTCACACGGATACACACACTCACACTGATACACACACTCATGGAAACACACACTCACACGGACACACACACACACACTGATACACACACTCACACGGATTCACACACTCACACTGATACACTCACTCACATGGACACACACACACACTGATACACACACACACACTGATACACACACACACACTGATACACACACACACACTGATACACACACTCACACTGATACACACACTCACACGGACACACACACACACACTGATACACACACTCACACAGATACACACACTCACACTGATACACACACACACGGATACACACACTCACACGGATACACACACACACTGATACACACACTCACACTGATACACACACTCACACGGAAAAACACACTCACACGGATTCACACACTCACACGGATACACACACTCACACGGATACACACACTCACACGGATACACACACTCACACGGATACACACACTCACACTGATACACACACTCACACGGATACACACACTCACACGGATACACACACTCACACGGAAAAACACACTCACACTGATACACACACTCACACGGATACACACACTCACACTGATACACACACTCACACGGAAAAACACACTCACACGGAAAAACACACTCACACAGATACACACACTCACACGGAAAAACACACACACAGATACACACACTCACACGGAAAAACACACTCACACAGATACACACACTCACACAGATACACACACTCACACGGATACACACACTCACACTGATACACACACTCACACGGATACACACGCTCACACAGATACACACACTCACACGGATACACACACTCACACTGATACACACGCACGGAAAAACACACTCACACAGATACACACACTCACACGGATACACACACTCACACAGATACACACACTCACACGGATACACACACTCACACTGATACACACACTCACACGGAAAATCACACTCACACAGATACACACACTCACACGGATACACACACTCACACAGATACACACACTCACACAGATACACACACTCACATGGATACACAAACTCACACGGATACACACACTCACACTGATACACACACTCACACGGATACACACACTCACACAGATACACACACTCACTCAGATACACACACTCACACGGAAAAACACACTCACACAGATACACACACTCACACAGATACACACACTCACACGGATACACACACTCACACTGATACACACACTCACACGGAAAAACACACTCACACAGATACACACACTCACACTGATACACTCACACGGAAAAACACACTCACACAGATACACACACTCACACGGATACACACACTCACACGGAAAAACACACTCACACGGATACACACACTCACACGGATACACACACTCACACGGATACACACACTCACACAGATACACACACTCACACTGATACACACACTCACACTGATACACACACTCACACGGATACACACACTCACACAGATACACACACTCACACTGATACACACACTCACACGGATACACACACTCACACGGATACACACACACACTGATACACACACTCACACTGATACACACACTCACACGGATTCACACACTCACACGGATTCACACACTCACACGGATACACACACTCACACAGATACACACACTCACACGGATACACACACTCACACGGATAAACACACTCACACAGATACACACACACACTGATACACACACTCACACGTAAAAACACACTGACACGGATACACACACTCACTCAGATACACACACTCACACAGATACACACACTCACACAGATACACACACTCACACTGATACACACACCCGCACTGATACACACACTCACACAGATACACACTCTCACACGGAAAAACACACTCACACGGATACACACACTCACACTGATACACACACTCACACGGAAAAACACACTCACACTGATACACACACTCACACAGATACACACACTCACACGGATACACACACTCACACAGATACACACACTCACACGGAAAATCACACTCACACGCATACACACACTCACACGGATACACACACTCACACGGATACACACACTCACCCTGATACACACACACACACACTGATACACACACTCACACGGATACACACACTCGCACGGATACACACACTCGCACGGATACACACACTCGCACGGATACACACACTCACACGGATACACACACTCACACGGATACACACACTCACACGGAAAAACACACTCACACGGATACACACACTCACACGGATACACACACTCACACGGAAAAACACACTCACACGGATACACACACTCACACAGATACACACACTCACACTGATACACACACTCACACGGACACACACACTCACACAGATACACACACTCACACTGATACACTCACACGGAAAAACACACTCACACAGATACACACACTCACAGGGATACACACACTCACACGGAAAAACACACTCACACGGATACACACACTCACACGGATACACACACTCACACAGATACACACACTCACACTGATACACACACTCACACGGATACACACACTCACACGGATACACACACTCACACAGATACACACACTCACACGGATACACACACTCACACAGATACACACACTCACACGGAAAAACACACTCACACGGATACACACACTCACACGGATACACACACTCACACGGATACACACACTCACACTGATACACACACACACACACTGATACACACACTCACACGGATACACACACTCGCACGGATACACACACTCGCACGGATACACACACTCGCACGGATACACACACTCACACGGATACACACACTCACACGGATACACACACTCGCACGGATACACACACTCGCACGGATACACACACTCACACGGATACACACACTCACACGGATACACACACTCACACGGAAAAACACACTCACACGGATACACACACTCAGATGGATACACACACTCACACGGAAAAACACACTCACACGGATACACACACTCACACAGATACACACATTCACACTGATACACACACTCACACGGAAAAACACACTCACACAGATACACACACTCACACTGATACACTCACACGGAAAAACACACTCACACAGATACACACACTCACATGGATACACACACTCACACGGAAAAACACACTCACACGGATACACACACTCACACGGATACACACACTCACACAGATACACACACTCACACTGATACACACACTCACACGGATACACACACTCACACGGATACACACACTCACACAGATACACACACTCACACTGATACACACACTCACACGGATACACACACTCACACGGATATACACACACACTGATACACACACTCACACTGATACACACACTCACACGGAAAAACACACTCACACGGATTCACACACTCACACGGATACACACACTCACACAGATACACACACTCACACGGATACACACACTCACACAGATACACACACTCACACAGATACACACACTCACACGGAAAAACACACTCACACAGATACACACACTCACACGGATACACACACTCACACGGATACACACACTCACACAGATACACACACTCTCACGGATACACACACTCACACGGATACACACACACTGATACACTCACACAGATACACACACTCACACGGAAAAACACACTCACACTGATACACACACTCACACTGATACACACACTCACACGGATACACACACTCACACTGATACACACACTCACACTGATACACACACTCACACTGATACACACACTCACACGGATACACACACTCACACAGATACACACACTCACACGGATACACACACTCACACGGAGGAACACACTCACACGGATACACACACTCACTGATACACACACTCACACGGATACACACACTCACACGGAAAAACACACTCACACGGATACACACACTCACACGGATACACACACTCACACGGATACACACACTCACACTGATACACACACTCACACGGATACACACACTCACACGGATACACACACTCACACGGAAAAACACACTCACACTGATACACACACTCACACGGATACACACACTCACACGGATACACACACTCACACGGATACACACACTCACACGGAAAAACACACTCACACGGAAAAACACACTCACACAGATACACACACTCACACGGAAAAACACTCACACGGAATAACACACTCACACAGATACACACACTCACACAGATACACACACTCACACGGATACACACGCTCACACAGATACACACACTCACACGGATACACACACTCACACTGATACACACGCACGGAAAAACACACTCACACGGATACACACACTCACACGGATACACACACTCACACAGATCCACACACTCACACGGATACACACACTCACACTGATACACACACTCACCCGGAAAATCACACTCACACAGATACACACACTCACACGGATACACACACTCACACAGATACACACACTCACACAGATACACACACTCACACGGATACACAAACTCACACGGATACACACACTCACACTGATACACACACTCACACGGATACACACACTCACACAGATACAGACACTCACTCAGATACACACACACACACGGAAAAACACACTCACACAGATACACACACTCACACAGATACACACACTCACACGGATACACACACTCACACTGATACACACACTCACACGGAAAAACACACTCACACAGATACACACACTCACACTGATACACTCACACGGAAAAACACACTCACACAGATACACACACTCACATGGATACACACACTCACACGGAAAAACACACTCACACGGATACACACACTCACACGGATACACACACTCACACAGATACCCACACTCACACTGATACACACAATCACACGGATACACACACTCACACGGATACACACACTCACACAGATACACACACTCACACTGATACACACACTCACACGGATAAACACACTCACACGGATACACACACACACTGATACACACACTCACACTGATACGCACACTCACACGGAAAAACACACTCACACGGATTCACACACTCACACGGATACACACACTCACACAGATACACACACTCACACGGATACACACACTCACACGGAAAAACACACTCACACAGATACACACACACACTGATACACACACTCACACGTAAAAACACACTGACACGGATACACACACTCACTCAGATACACACACTCACACAGATACACACACTCACACAGATACACACACTCACACTGATACACACACCCGCACTGATACACACACTCACACAGATACACACTCTCCACGGAAAAACACACTCACACGGATACACACACTCACACTGATACACACACTCACACGGAAAAACACACTCACACTGATACACACACTCACACAGATACACACACTCACACGGATACACACACTCACACAGATACACACACTCACACGGAAAAACACACTCACACGGATACACACACTCACACGGATACACACACTCACACGGATACACACACTCACACTGATACACACACACACACACTGATACACACACTCACTCGGATACACACACTCGCACGGATACACACACTCGCACGGATACACACACTCACACGGATACACACACTCACACGGATACACACACTCACACGGATACACACACTCGCACGGATACACACACTCGCACGGATACACACACTCGCACGGATACACACACTCACACGGATACACACACTCACACGGAAAAACACACTCACACGGATACACACACTCAGATGGATACACACACTCACACGGAAAAACACACTCACACGGATACACACACTCACACAGATACACACACTCACACTGATACACACACTCACACGGAAAAACACACTCACACAGATACACACACTCACACTGATACACTCACACGGAAAAACACACTCACACAGATACACACACTCACATGGATACACACACTCACACGGAAAAACACACTCACACGGATACACACACTCACACGGATACACACACTCACACAGATACACACACTCACACTGATACACACACTCACACGGATACACACACTCACACGGATACACACACTCACACAGATACACACACTCACACTGATACACACACTCACACGGATACACACACTCACACGGATACACACACACACTGATACACACACTCACACTGATACACACACTCACACGGAAAAACACACTCACACGGATTCACACACTCACACGGATACACACACTCACACAGATACACACACTCACACGGATACACACACTCACACGGAAAAACACACTCACACAGATACACACACACACTGATACACACACTCACACGTAAAAACACACTGACACGGATACACACACTCACTCAGATACACACACTCACACAGATACACACACTCACACAGATACACACACTCACACTGATACACACACCCGCACTGATACACACACTCACACAGATACACACTCTCACACGGAAAAACACACTCACACGGATACACACACTCACACTGATACACACACTCACACTGATACACACACTCACACGGAAAAACACACTCACACTGATACACACACTCACACAGATACACACACTCACACGGATACACACACTCACACAGATACACACACTCACACGGAAAAACACACTCACACGGATACACACACTCACACGGATACACACACTCACACGGATACACACACTCACACTGATACACACACACACACACTGATACACACACTCACACGGATACACACACTCGCACGGATACACACACTCGCACGGATACACACACTCACACGGATACACACACTCACACGGATACACACACTCACACGGAAAAACACACTCACACGGATACACACACTCACATGGATACACACACTCACACGGAAAAACACACTCACACGGATACACACACTCACACTGATACACACACTCATGGAAACACACACTCACACGGACACACACACACACACTGATACACACACTCACACGGATTCACACACTCACACTGATACACTCACTCACATGGACACACACACACACTGATACACACACACACACTGATACACACACACACTGATACACACACACACACTGATACACACACTCACACTGATACACACACTCACACGGACACACACACACACACTGATACACACACTCACACAGATACACACACTCACACTGATACACACACACACGGATACACACACTCACACGGATACACACACACACTGATACACACACTCACACTGATACACACACTCACACGGAAAAACACACTCACACGGATTCACACACTCACACGGATACACACACTCACACGGATACACACACTCACACGGATACACACACTCACACGGATACACACACTCACACTGATACACACACTCACACGGATACACACACTCACACGGATACACACACTCACACGGAAAAACACACTCACACTGATACACACACTCACACGGATACACACACTCACACTGATACACACACTCACACGGAAAAACACACTCACACGGAAAAACACACTCACACAGATACACACACTCACACGGAAAAACACACACACAGATACACACACTCACACGGAAAAACACACTCACACAGATACACACACTCACACAGATACACACACTCACACGGATACACACACTCACACTGATACACACACTCACACGGATACACACGCTCACACAGATACACACACTCACACGGATACACACACTCACACTGATACACACGCACGGAAAAACACACTCACACAGATACACACACTCACACGGATACACACACTCACACAGATACACACACTCACACGGATACACACACTCACACTGATACACACACTCACACGGAAAATCACACTCACACAGATACACACACTCACACGGATACACACACTCACACAGATACACACACTCACACAGATACACACACTCACATGGATACACAAACTCACACGGATACACACACTCACACTGATACACACACTCACACGGATACACAAACTCACACAGATACACACACTCACTCAGATACACACACTCACACGGAAAAACACACTCACACAGATACACACACTCACACGGATACACACACTCACACGGATACACACACTCACACAGATACACACACTCTCACGGATACACACACTCACACGGATACACACACACTGATACACTCACACAGATACACACACTCACACGGAAAAACACACTCACACTGATACACACACTCACACTGATACACACACTCACACGGATACACACACTCACACTGATACACACACTCACACTGATACACACACTCACACTGATACACACACTCACACGGATACACACACTCACACAGATACACACACTCACACGGATACACACACTCACACGGAGGAACACACTCACACGGATACACACACTCACTGATACACACACTCACACGGATACACACACTCACACGGAAAAACACACTCACACGGATACACACACTCACACGGATACACACACTCACACGGATACACACACTCACACTGATACACACACTCACACGGATACACACACTCACACGGATACACACACTCACACGGAAAAACACACTCACACTGATACACACACTCACACGGATACACACACTCACACGGATACACACACTCACACGGATACACACACTCACACGGAAAAACACACTCACACGGAAAAACACACTCACACAGATACACACACTCACACGGAAAAACACTCACACGGAATAACACACTCACACAGATACACACACTCACACAGATACACACACTCACACGGATACACACGCTCACACAGATACACACACTCACACGGATACACACACTCACACTGATACACACGCACGGAAAAACACACTCACACGGATACACACACTCACACGGATACACACACTCACACAGATCCACACACTCACACGGATACACACACTCACACTGATACACACACTCACCCGGAAAATCACACTCACACAGATACACACACTCACACGGATACACACACTCACACAGATACACACACTCACACAGATACACACACTCACACGGATACACAAACTCACACGGATACACACACTCACACTGATACACACACTCACACGGATACACACACTCACACAGATACAGACACTCACTCAGATACACACACACACACGGAAAAACACACTCACACAGATACACACACTCACACAGATACACACACTCACACGGATACACACACTCACACTGATACACACACTCACACGGAAAAACACACTCACACAGATACACACACTCACACAGATACACACACTCACACTGATACACTCACACGGAAAAACACACTCACACAGATACACACACTCACACGGATACACACACTCACACGGAAAAACACACTCACACGGATACACACACTCACACGGATACACACACTCACACGGATACACACACTCACACAGATACACACACTCACACTGATACACACACTCACACTGATACACACACTCACACGGATACACACACTCACACAGATACACACACTCACACGGATACACACACTCACACGGATACACACACACACTGATACACACACTCACACTGATACACACACTCACACGGATTCACACACTCACACGGATTCACACACTCACACGGATACACACACTCACACAGATACACACACTCACACGGATACACACACTCACACGGATAAACACACTCACACAGATACACACACACACTGATACACACACTCACACGTAAAAACACACTGACACGGATACACACACTCACTCAGATACACACACTCACACAGATACACACACTCACACAGATACACACACTCACACTGATACACACACCCGCACTGATACACACACTCACACAGATACACACTCTCACACGGAAAAACACACTCACACGGATACACACACTCACACTGATACACACACTCACACGGAAAAACACACTCACACTGATACACACACTCACACAGATACACACACTCACACGGATACACACACTCACACAGATACACACACTCACACGGAAAATCACACTCACACGCATACACACACTCACACGGATACACACACTCACACGGATACACACACTCACCCTGATACACACACACACACACTGATACACACACTCACACGGATACACACACTCGCACGGATACACACACTCGCACGGATACACACACTCGCACGGATACACACACTCACACGGATACACACACTCACACGGATACACACACTCACACGGAAAAACACACTCACACGGATACACACACTCACACGGATACACACACTCACACAGAAAAACACACTCACACGGATACACACACTCACACAGATACACACACTCACACTGATACACACACTCACACGGACACACACACTCACACAGATACACACACTCACACTGATACACTCACACGGAAAAACACACTCACACAGATACACACACTCACAGGGATACACACACTCACACGGAAAAACACACTCACACGGATACACACACTCACACGGATACACACACTCACACAGATACACACACTCACACTGATACACACACTCACACGGATACACACACTCACACGGATACACACACTCACACGGATACACACACTCACACAGATACACACACTCACACGGATACACACACTCACACAGATACACACACTCACACGGAAAAACACACTCACACGGATACACACACTCACACGGATACACACACTCACACGGATACACACACTCACACTGATACACACACACACACACTGATACACACACTCACACGGATACACACACTCGCACGGATACACACACTCGCACGGATACACACACTCGCACGGATACACACACTCACACGGATACACACACTCACACGGATACACACACTCGCACGGATACACACACTCGCACGGATACACACACTCACACGGATACACACACTCACACGGATACACACACTCACACGGAAAAACACACTCACACGGATACACACACTCAGATGGATACACACACTCACACGGAAAAACACACTCACACGGATACACACACTCACACAGATACACACACTCACACTGATACACACACTCACACGGAAAAACACACTCACACAGATACACACACTCACACTGATACACTCACACGGAAAAACACACTCACACAGATACACACACTCACATGGATACACACACTCACACGGAAAAACACACTCACACGGAAAAACACACTCACACGGATACACACACTCACACAGATACACACACTCACACTGATACACACACTCACACGGATACACACACTCACACGGATACACACACTCACACAGATACACACACTCACACTGATACACACACTCACACGGATACACACACTCACACGGATATACACACACACTGATACACACACTCACACTGATACACACACTCACACGGAAAAACACACTCACACGGATTCACACACTCACACGGATACACACACTCACACAGATACACACACTCACACGGATACACACACTCACACGGAAAAACACACTCACACAGATACACACACACACTGATACACACACTCACACGTAAAAACACACTGACACGGATACACACACTCACTCAGATACACACACTCACACAGATACACACACTCACACTGATACACACACCCGCACTGATACACACACTCACACAGATACACACTCTCACACGGAAAAACACACTCACACGGATACACACACTCACACTGATACACACACTCACACTGATACACACACTCACACGGAAAAACACACTCACACTGATACACACACTCACACAGATACACACACTCACACGGATACACACACTCACACAGATACACACACTCACACGGAAAAACACACTCACACGGATACACACACTCACACGGATACACACACTCACACGGATACACACACTCACACTGATACACACACACACACACTGATACACACACTCACACGGATACACACACTCGCACGGATACACACACTCGCACGGATACACACACTCGCACGGATACACACACTCACACGGATACACACACTCACACGGATACACACACTCACACGGAAAAACACACTCACACGGATACACACACTCACACTGATACACACACTCATGGAAACACACACTCACACGGACACACACACACACACTGATACACACACTCACACGGATTCACACACTCACACTGATACACTCACTCACATGGACACACACACACACTGATACACACACACACACTGATACACACACACACACTGATACACACACACACACTGATACACACACACACACTGATACACACACTCACACTGATACACACACTCACACGGACACACACACACACACTGATACACACACTCACACAGATACACACACTCACACTGATACACACACACACGGATACACACACTCACACGGATACACACACACACTGATACACACACTCACACTGATACACACACTCACACGGAAAAACACACTCACACGGAAAAACACACTCACACGGATACACACACTCACACGGATACACACACTCACACGGATACACACACTCACACGGATACACACACTCACACTGATACACACACTCACACGGATACACACACTCACACGGATACACACACTCACACGGAAAAACACACTCACACTGATACACACACTCACACGGATACACACACTCACACTGATACACACACTCACACTGATACACACACTCACACGGAAAAACACACTCACACGGAAAAACACACTCACACAGATACACACACTCACACGGAAAAACACACACACAGATACACACACTCACACGGAAAAACACACTCACACAGATTCACACACTCACACAGATACACACACTCACACGGATACACACACTCACACTGATACACACACTCACACGGATACACACGCTCACACAGATACACACACTCACACGGATACACACACTCACACTGATACACACGCACGGAAAAACACACTCACACAGATACACACACTCACACGGATACACACACTCACACAGATACACACACTCACACGGATACACACACTCACACTGATACACACACTCACACGGAAAATCACACTCACACAGATACACACACTCACACGGATACACACACTCACACAGATACACACACTCACACAGATACACACACTCACATGGATACACAAACTCACACGGATACACACACTCACACTGATACACACACTCACACGGATACACACACTCACACAGATACACACACTCACTCAGATACACACACTCACACGGAAAAACACACTCACACAGATACACACACTCACACAGATACACACACTCACACGGATACACACACTCACACTGATACACACACTCACACGGAAAAACACACTCACACAGATACACACACTCACACTGATACACTCACACGGAAAAACACACTCACACAGATACACACACTCACACGGATACACACACTCACACAGAAAAACACACTCACACGGATACACACACTCACACGGATACACACACTCACACAGATACACACACTCACACTGATACACACACTCACACTGATACACACACTCACACGGATACACACACTCACACAGATACACACACTCACACTGATACACACACTCACACGGATACACACACTCACACGGATACACACACACACTGATACACACACTCACACTGATACACACACTCACACGGATTCACACACTCACACGGATTCACACACTCACACGGATACACACACTCACACAGATACACACACTCACACGGATACACACACTCACACGGATAAACACACTCACACAGATACACACACACACTGATACACACACTCACACGTAAAAACACACTGACACGGATACACACACTCACTCAGATACACACACTCACACAGATACACACACTCACACAGATACACACACTCACACTGATACACACACCCGCACTGATACACACACTCACACAGATACACACTCTCACACGGAAAAACACACTCACACGGATACACACACTCACACTGATACACACACTCACACGGAAAAACACACTCACACTGATACACACACTCACACAGATACACACACTCACACGGATACACACACTCACACAGATACACACACTCACACGGAAAATCACACTCACACGCATACACACACTCACACGGATACACACACTCACACGGATACACACACTCACCCTGATACACACACACACACACTGATACACACACTCACACGGATACACACACTCGCACGGATACACACACTCGCACGGATACACACACTCGCACGGATACACACACTCGCACGGATACACACACTCACACGGATACACACACTCACACGGATACACACACTCACACGGAAAAACACACTCACACGGATACACACACTCACATGGATACACACACTCACACGGAAAAACACACTCACACGGATACACACACTCACACTGATACACACACTCACACTGATACACACACTCACACGGACACACACACTCACACAGATACACACACTCACACTGATACACTCACACGGAAAAACACACTCACACAGATACACACACTCACATGGATACACACACTCACACGGAAAAACACACTCACACGGATACACACACTCACACGGATACACACACTCACACAGATACACACACTCACACTGATACACACACTCACACGGATACACACACTCACACGGATACACACACTCACACAGATACACACACTCACACTGATACACACACTCACACGGATACACACACTCACACGGATACACACACACTGATACACACACTCACACTGATACACACACTCACACGGAAAAACACACTCACACGGATTCACACACTCACACGGATACACACACTCACACGGATACACACACTCACACGGATACACACACTCACACGGAAAAACACACACACAGATACACACACACACTGATACACACACTCACACGTAAAAACACACTGACACGGATACACACACTCACTCAGATACACACACTCACACAGATACACACACTCACACAGATACACACACTCACACTGATACACACACCCGCACTGATACACACACTCACACAGATACACACTCTCACACGGAAAAACACACTCACACGGATACACACACTCACACTGATACACACACTCACACGGAAAAACACACTCACACTGATACACACACTCACACAGATACACACACTCACACGGATACACACACTCACACAGATACACACACTCACACGGAAAAACACACTCACACGGATACACACACTCACACGGATACACACACTCACACGGATACACACACTCACACTGATACACACACACACACACTGATACACACACTCACACGGATACACACACTCGCACGGATACACACACTCGCACGGATACACACACTCACACGGATACACACACTCACACGGATACACACACTCACACGTAAAAACACACTGACACGGATACACACACTCACTCAGATACACACACTCACACAGATACACACACTCACACAGATACACACACTCACACTGATACACACACCCGCACTGATACACACACTCACAAAGATACACACTCTCACACGGAAAAACACACTCACACGGATACACACACTCACACTGATACACACACTCACACGGAAAAACACACTCACACTGATACACACACTCACACAGATACACACACTCACACGGATACACACACTCACACAGATACACACACTCACACGGAAAAACACACTCACACGGATACACACACTCACACGGATACACACACTCACACGGATACACACACTCACACTGATACACACACACACACACTGATACACACACTCACACGGATACACACACTCGCACGGATACACACACTCGCACGGATACACACACTCACACGGATACACACACTCACACGGATACACACACTCACACGGATACACACACTCACATGGATACACACACTCACACGGAAAAACACACTCACACGGATACACACACTCACACTGATACACACACTCATGGAAAAACACACTCACACGGACACACACACACACACACACACTGATACACACACTCACACGGATTCACACACTCACACTGATACACTCACTCACATGGACACACACACACACTGATACACACACACACACTGATACACACACACACACTGATACACACACTCACACTGATACACACACTCACACGGACACACACACACACACTGATACACACACTCACACGGATACACACACTCACACTGATACACACACTCACAGATACACACATTCACGTAGATACACACACACACGGATACACACACTCACACGGATACACACACTCACACGGATACACACACTCACATGGATACACACACTCACACGGACATACAGGTACAAACACATGCACGCAGATACTCACACTCACACAGATGCACGCGCACACACTCACATGCATGCAGATACACACATAGATACACACACTCACATGTACCCACATGCACACAGATACACACGCACACACTCGTGTACACACAGATACATACATACAGATACACACACTCAGATACACTCACACAGATACACACACGCGCACAAACACTGATATACACACATACCCTGATACACACGCACACTCACACATATACACACGCACACACACACACTGATACATACAAACACACAGATACACACACACTCACACTGACACACACACACGCACGCACACACACACACAAATACTCACTCAGGCACTCCCGCACACACTCTCTGAAACACACACACACAAACGAGGTACACTGGTATAGGCTATTGTCTGCCTTGTGAATTCAATTCCCCATTGAAGAAAGATGTGAGGAAGGACAGGAAACTAGGAGAAATGGGACAAGGGAACAGAAAACCTGTTGGAATTCAAGCATGATTAAATCGCTGATACACACACTCACACTGATACACACACTCACACGGAAAAACACACTCACACGGATTCACACACTCACACGGATACACACACTCACACAGATACACACACTCACACGGATACACACACTCACACGGAAAAACACACTCACACAGATACACACACACACTGATACACACACTCACACGTAAAAACACACTGACACGGATACACACACTCACTCAGATACACACACTCACACAGATACACACACTCACACAGATACACACACTCACACTGATACACACACCCGCACTGATACACACACTCACACAGATACACACTCTCACACGGAAAAACACACTCACACGGATACACACACTCACACTGATACACACACTCACACTGATACACACACTCACACGGAAAAACACACTCACACTGATACACACACTCACACAGATACACACACTCACACGGATACACACACTCACACAGATACACACACTCACACGGAAAAACACACTCACACGGATACACACACTCACACGGATACACACACTCACACGGATACACACACTCACACTGATACACACACACACACACTGATACACACACTCACACGGATACACACACTCGCACGGATACACACACTCGCACGGATACACACACTCACACGGATACACACACTCACACGGATACACACACTCACACGGAAAAACACACTCACACGGATACACACACTCACATGGATACACACACTCACACGGAAAAACACACTCACACGGATACACACACTCACACTGATACACACACTCATGGAAACACACACTCACACGGACACACACACACACACTGATACACACACTCACACGGATTCACACACTCACACTGATACACTCACTCACATGGACACACACACACACTGATACACACACACACACTGATACACACACACACTGATACACACACACACACTGATACACACACTCACACTGATACACACACTCACACGGACACACACACACACACTGATACACACACTCACACAGATACACACACTCACACTGATACACACACACACGGATACACACACTCACACGGATACACACACACACTGATACACACACTCACACTGATACACACACTCACACGGAAAAACACACTCACACGGATTCACACACTCACACGGATACACACACTCACACGGATACACACACTCACACGGATACACACACTCACACGGATACACACACTCACACTGATACACACACTCACACGGATACACACACTCACACGGATACACACACTCACACGGAAAAACACACTCACACTGATACACACACTCACACGGATACACACACTCACACTGATACACACACTCACACGGAAAAACACACTCACACGGAAAAACACACTCACACAGATACACACACTCACACGGAAAAACACACACACAGATACACACACTCACACGGAAAAACACACTCACACAGATACACACACTCACACAGATACACACACTCACACGGATACACACACTCACACTGATACACACACTCACACGGATACACACGCTCACACAGATACACACACTCACACGGATACACACACTCACACTGATACACACGCACGGAAAAACACACTCACACAGATACACACACTCACACGGATACACACACTCACACAGATACACACACTCACACGGATACACACACTCACACTGATACACACACTCACACGGAAAATCACACTCACACAGATACACACACTCACACGGATACACACACTCACACAGATACACACACTCACACAGATACACACACTCACATGGATACACAAACTCACACGGATACACACACTCACACTGATACACACACTCACACGGATACACACACTCACACAGATACACACACTCACTCAGATACACACACTCACACGGAAAAACACACTCACACAGATACACACACTCACACAGATACACACACTCACACGGATACACACACTCACACTGATACACACACTCACACGGAAAAACACACTCACACAGATACACACACTCACACTGATACACTCACACGGAAAAACACACTCACACAGATACACACACTCACACGGATACACACACTCACACGGAAAAACACACTCACACGGATACACACACTCACACGGATACACACACTCACACGGATACACACACTCACACAGATACACACACTCACACTGATACACACACTCACACTGATACACACACTCACACGGATACACACACTCACACAGATACACACACTCACACTGATACACACACTCACACGGATACACACACTCACACGGATACACACACACACTGATACACACACTCACACTGATACACACACTCACACGGATTCACACACTCACACGGATTCACACACTCACACGGATACACACACTCACACAGATACACACACTCACACGGATACACACACTCACACGGATAAACACACTCACACAGATACACACACACACTGATACACACACTCACACGTAAAAACACACTGACACGGATACACACACTCACTCAGATACACACACTCACACAGATACACACACTCACACAGATACACACACTCACACTGATACACACACCCGCACTGATACACACACTCACACAGATACACACTCTCACACGGAAAAACACACTCACACGGATACACACACTCACACTGATACACACACTCACACGGAAAAACACACTCACACTGATACACACACTCACACAGATACACACACTCACACGGATACACACACTCACACAGATACACACACTCACACGGAAAATCACACTCACACGCATACACACACTCACACGGATACACACACTCACACGGATACACACACTCACCCTGATACACACACACACACACTGATACACACACTCACACGGATACACACACTCGCACGGATACACACACTCGCACGGATACACACACTCGCACGGATACACACACTCACACGGATACACACACTCACACGGATACACACACTCACACGGAAAAACACACTCACACGGATACACACACTCACACGGATACACACACTCACACGGAAAAACACACTCACACGGATACACACACTCACACAGATACACACACTCACACTGATACACACACTCACACGGACACACACACTCACACAGATACACACACTCACACTGATACACTCACACGGAAAAACACACTCACACAGATACACACACTCACAGGGATACACACACTCACACGGAAAAACACACTCACACGGATACACACACTCACACGGATACACACACTCACACAGATACACACACTCACACTGATACACACACTCACACGGATACACACACTCACACGGATACACACACTCACACAGATACACACACTCACACGGATACACACACTCACACAGATACACACACTCACACGGAAAAACACACTCACACGGATACACACACTCACACGGATACACACACTCACACGGATACACACACTCACACTGATACACACACACACACACTGATACACACACTCACACGGATACACACACTCGCACGGATACACACACTCGCACGGATACACACACTCGCACGGATACACACACTCACACGGATACACACACTCACACGGATACACACACTCGCACGGATACACACACTCGCACGGATACACACACTCACACGGATACACACACTCACACGGATACACACACTCACACGGAAAAACACACTCACACGGATACACACACTCAGATGGATACACACACTCACACGGAAAAACACACTCACACGGATACACACACTCACACAGATACACACACTCACACTGATACACACACTCACACGGAAAAACACACTCACACAGATACACACACTCACACTGATACACTCACACGGAAAAACACACTCACACAGATACACACACTCACATGGATACACACACTCACACGGAAAAACACACTCACACGGATACACACACTCACACGGATACACACACTCACACAGATACACACACTCACACTGATACACACACTCACACGGATACACACACTCACACGGATACACACACTCACACAGATACACACACTCACACTGATACACACACTCACACGGATACACACACTCACACGGATATACACACACACTGATACACACACTCACACTGATACACACACTCACACGGAAAAACACACTCACACGGATTCACACACTCACACGGATACACACACTCACACAGATACACACACTCACACGGATACACACACTCACACGGAAAAACACACTCACACAGATACACACACACACTGATACACACACTCACACGTAAAAACACACTGACACGGATACACACACTCACTCAGATACACACACTCACACAGATACACACACTCACACTGATACACACACCCGCACTGATACACACACTCACACAGATACACACTCTCACACGGAAAAACACACTCACACGGATACACACACTCACACTGATACACACACTCACACTGATACACACACTCACACGGAAAAACACACTCACACTGATACACACACTCACACAGATACACACACTCACACGGATACACACACTCACACAGATACACACACTCACACGGAAAAACACACTCACACGGATACACACACTCACACGGATACACACACTCACACGGATACACACACTCACACTGATACACACACACACACACTGATACACACACTCACACGGATACACACACTCGCACGGATACACACACTCGCACGGATACACACACTCGCACGGATACACACACTCACACGGATACACACACTCACACGGATACACACACTCACACGGAAAAACACACTCACACGGATACACACACTCACACTGATACACACACTCATGGAAACACACACTCACACGGACACACACACACACACTGATACACACACTCACACGGATTCACACACTCACACTGATACACTCACTCACATGGACACACACACACACTGATACACACACACACACTGATACACACACACACACTGATACACACACACACACTGATACACACACACACACTGATACACACACTCACACTGATACACACACTCACACGGACACACACACACACACTGATACACACACTCACACAGATACACACACTCACACTGATACACACACACACGGATACACACACTCACACGGATACACACACACACTGATACACACACTCACACTGATACACACACTCACACGGAAAAACACACTCACACGGAAAAACACACTCACACGGATACACACACTCACACGGATACACACACTCACACGGATACACACACTCACACGGATACACACACTCACACTGATACACACACTCACACGGATACACACACTCACACGGATACACACACTCACACGGAAAAACACACTCACACTGATACACACACTCACACGGATACACACACTCACACTGATACACACACTCACACTGATACACACACTCACACGGAAAAACACACTCACACGGAAAAACACACTCACACAGATACACACACTCACACGGAAAAACACACACACAGATACACACACTCACACGGAAAAACACACTCACACAGATTCACACACTCACACAGATACACACACTCACACGGATACACACACTCACACTGATACACACACTCACACGGATACACACGCTCACACAGATACACACACTCACACGGATACACACACTCACACTGATACACACGCACGGAAAAACACACTCACACAGATACACACACTCACACGGATACACACACTCACACAGATACACACACTCACACGGATACACACACTCACACTGATACACACACTCACACGGAAAATCACACTCACACAGATACACACACTCACACGGATACACACACTCACACAGATACACACACTCACACAGATACACACACTCACACGGATACACAAACTCACACGGATACACACACTCACACTGATACACACACTCACACGGATACACACACTCACACAGATACACACACTCACTCAGATACACACACTCACACGGAAAAACACACTCACACAGATACACACACTCACACAGATACACACACTCACACGGATACACACACTCACACTGATACACACACTCACACGGAAAAACACACTCACACAGATACACACACTCACACTGATACACTCACACGGAAAAACACACTCACACAGATACACACACTCACACGGATACACACACTCACACAGAAAAACACACTCACACGGATACACACACTCACACGGATACACACACTCACACAGATACACACACTCACACTGATACACACACTCACACTGATACACACACTCACACGGATACACACACTCACACAGATACACACACTCACACTGATACACACACTCACACGGATACACACACTCACACGGATACACACACACACTGATACACACACTCACACTGATACACACACTCACACGGATTCACACACTCACACGGATTCACACACTCACACGGATACACACACTCACACAGATACACACACTCACACGGATACACACACTCACACGGATAAACACACTCACACAGATACACACACACACTGATACACACACTCACACGTAAAAACACACTGACACGGATACACACACTCACTCAGATACACACACTCACACAGATACACACACTCACACAGATACACACACTCACACTGATACACACACCCGCACTGATACACACACTCACACAGATACACACTCTCACACGGAAAAACACACTCACACGGATACACACACTCACACTGATACACACACTCACACGGAAAAACACACTCACACTGATACACACACTCACACAGATACACACACTCACACGGATACACACACTCACACAGATACACACACTCACACGGAAAATCACACTCACACGCATACACACACTCACACGGATACACACACTCACACGGATACACACACTCACCCTGATACACACACACACACACTGATACACACACTCACACGGATACACACACTCGCACGGATACACACACTCGCACGGATACACACACTCGCACGGATACACACACTCGCACGGATACACACACTCACACGGATACACACACTCACACGGATACACACACTCACACGGAAAAACACACTCACACGGATACACACACTCACATGGATACACACACTCACACGGAAAAACACACTCACACGGATACACACACTCACACTGATACACACACTCACACTGATACACACACTCACACGGACACACACACTCACACAGATACACACACTCACACTGATACACTCACACGGAAAAACACACTCACACAGATACACACACTCACATGGATACACACACTCACACGGAAAAACACACTCACACGGATACACACACTCACACGGATACACACACTCACACAGATACACACACTCACACTGATACACACACTCACACGGATACACACACTCACACGGATACACACACTCACACAGATACACACACTCACACTGATACACACACTCACACGGATACACACACTCACACGGATACACACACACTGATACACACACTCACACTGATACACACACTCACACGGAAAAACACACTCACACGGATTCACACACTCACACGGATACACACACTCACACGGATACACACACTCACACGGATACACACACTCACACGGAAAAACACACACACAGATACACACACACACTGATACACACACTCACACGTAAAAACACACTGACACGGATACACACACTCACTCAGATACACACACTCACACAGATACACACACTCACACAGATACACACACTCACACTGATACACACACCCGCACTGATACACACACTCACACAGATACACACTCTCACACGGAAAAACACACTCACACGGATACACACACTCACACTGATACACACACTCACACGGAAAAACACACTCACACTGATACACACACTCACACAGATACACACACTCACACGGATACACACACTCACACAGATACACACACTCACACGGAAAAACACACTCACACGGATACACACACTCACACGGATACACACACTCACACGGATACACACACTCACACTGATACACACACACACACACTGATACACACACTCACACGGATACACACACTCGCACGGATACACACACTCGCACGGATACACACACTCACACGGATACACACACTCACACGGATACACACACTCACACGTAAAAACACACTGACACGGATACACACACTCACTCAGATACACACACTCACACAGATACACACACTCACACAGATACACACACTCACACTGATACACACACCCGCACTGATACACACACTCACAAAGATACACACTCTCACACGGAAAAACACACTCACACGGATACACACACTCACACTGATACACACACTCACACGGAAAAACACACTCACACTGATACACACACTCACACAGATACACACACTCACACGGATACACACACTCACACAGATACACACACTCACACGGAAAAACACACTCACACGGATACACACACTCACACGGATACACACACTCACACGGATACACACACTCACACTGATACACACACACACACACTGATACACACACTCACACGGATACACACACTCGCACGGATACACACACTCGCACGGATACACACACTCACACGGATACACACACTCACACGGATACACACACTCACACGGATACACACACTCACATGGATACACACACTCACACGGAAAAACACACTCACACGGATACACACACTCACACTGATACACACACTCATGGAAAAACACACTCACACGGACACACACACACACACACACACTGATACACACACTCACACGGATTCACACACTCACACTGATACACTCACTCACATGGACACACACACACACTGATACACACACACACACTGATACACACACACACACTGATACACACACTCACACTGATACACACACTCACACGGACACACACACACACACTGATACACACACTCACACGGATACACACACTCACACTGATACACACACTCACAGATACACACATTCACGTAGATACACACACACACGGATACACACACTCACACGGATACACACACTCACACGGATACACACACTCACATGGATACACACACTCACACGGACATACAGGTACAAACACATGCACGCAGATACTCACACTCACACAGATGCACGCGCACACACTCACATGCATGCAGATACACACATAGATACACACACTCACATGTACCCACATGCACACAGATACACACGCACACACTCGTGTACACACAGATACATACATACAGATACACACACTCAGATACACTCACACAGATACACACACGCGCACAAACACTGATATACACACATACCCTGATACACACGCACACTCACACATATACACACGCACACACACACACTGATACATACAAACACACAGATACACACACACTCACACTGACACACACACACGCACGCACACACACACACAAATACTCACTCAGGCACTCCCGCACACACTCTCTGAAACACACACACACAAACGAGGTACACTGGTATAGGCTATTGTCTGCCTTGTGAATTCAATTCCCCATTGAAGAAAGATGTGAGGAAGGACAGGAAACTAGGAGAAATGGGACAAGGGAACAGAAAACCTGTTGGAATTCAAGCATGATTAAATCGCTGAAATAAAACTTTTCAAAATCACAACTCCCACCCAGGCTCATAATTCATTCCTGTGGAAGACAAGTTTAGTAATTGCCCAGAAAAGGCTGAGTTAAGACTAGATTGAATCTCTCATTGCTATTGCGAAATGGTATTCACCAAACGGTCATTTTAAATGTCTCATCACTCCACAACACAACTGACAAAACCCAGGTTGGCAGCAAATGCTATTAACCATGTCTCACTGCGGAGATTCAACCTCCATATTCCCAGGACTGACACCATTGCCAGTGTCGGAGGGTCAGTGCCGAGGGAGCTCCGCACTGTCGGAGGGTCAGTGCTGAGGGAGCGCCGCACTGTCGGAGGGTCAGTGCCGAGGGAGCGCCGCACTGTCGGAGGGTCAGTGCCGAGGGAGCGCCGCACTGTCGGAGGGTCAGTGCCGAGGGAGCGCCGCACTGTCGGAGGGTCAGTGTTGAGGGAGTGCCGCACTGTGGGAGGGTCAGTGCTGAGGGAGCGCCGCACTGTCGGAGGGTCAGCGCCGAGGGAGTGCCGCACTGTCGGAGGGTCAGTGCTGAGGGAGTGCCGCACTGTGGGAGGGTCAGTGCTGAGGGAGCGCCGCACTGTCGGAGGGTCAGCGCTGAGGGAGCGCTGCACTGTCGGAGGGTCAGTGCTGAGGGAGCACCGCACTGTCGGAGGGTTAGTACTGAGGGAGCGCCGCACTGTGGGAGGGTCAGCGCTGAGGGAGCGCCGCACTGTCGGAGGGTCAGCCCTGAGGGAGCGCCGCGCTGTCGGAGGGTCAGCGCTGAGGGAGCGCCGCACTGTCGGAGGCACTTTTTCTTGGGATGAAACATTAAACCCGTGGACCCCTCTTGGGTGGATGTAAAAGCTCTCACGGCTTCTATTGGATGGAGAGTGGGCTGGGGGAGGGGGTGGATGGGTGGGTGGGGAGGGTTTGGGGGAGGGCGTTGGGGTTGGAATCTCCCCCATGACTCCAAGGCTGACGTCAACGAAAACAGACCGCCTCGCTCATTTAGCACGTTGGCCGATATGTGGGATCTTGCTGTGCGCAAATCGGCGATTCCCACATGACCACGAGCAGTGACCGCACTTCAAAGTAAGACCTCCGCCGCCCGTCCCCCCACTTCCCTAACCATCGTCACGCGCTCCGGGGATGTCTGGACACAGGAGAGGCCCGAGTTTTTTCTTCCCCCCCCACCAATCTTTTAATGCCCCTTGCCCGGCCCCCAAACCCCCTTCCTCCCCGCAACCCCCCCTACAACCGACAATCCCCCTGACCCCGGCCCTCCCCAAACGGATGGACTTTCCGGGGCCTGTGGCGCAGGCCTCCGGGCCTAGGCCGAGACCGGGCCTACCCATCTCCCCTCTGCCACACGCCTCAGTTGGTCATTCGTCCCCTGCCTGGCTCGAGGCGGTGAGGGGAGGGGGCCAAGTGGCGGGAAGATGGGAAGCAGCGGGATCCGGGTGCACCTCTCGCCACTCCTCGGAGTTGAGGGGGGTGGTGTTCGAGGCCCTGCTGGATTTGCGGTCACCCTCGTGACATCTCAGCGCCCCCACCACCCCCATCGCGCAGCGTTCCCCTGGACGCCGCCAGGTACCGGAGATATATCAGTGAGGGAGGCGGGGGGGGGGATGGCACCTGCTCAATGGCGGACAAAGAGACGCAGGTAAGCCTTAAAGGGGCAGCTCCTACCCTCGCCAGGCAGTGACGTGCCGCAGCGAGGCCGAGCGGGCTGTGGGGGGAGGATCCCCCAGATTCGGCTCCTGAAGGTGACCCGTCCCCCCCCCACTCCCCGGTGATGGGGGCAGCAGCGCCAGCCTCACCCGGTCACTGCCACGTCAGCTCGGACACCGCCAGCTGCCCCCTGGGTCGCCAGGTCAGGAGTTCGAGTCCCCGCTCGGGAGGGTTCAGCGAGGTAATCCAGTGGAATTAGTTTGGGGATTGATACAGGGCTATGGGCGGAGAGTGGGGCAGTGGGATTAGTTTGGGATTGATACAGGGCTATGGGGAGAGAGCGGGGCAGTGGGATTAGTTTGGGGATTGATACAGGGCTATGGGGAGAGAGTAGGGCAGTGGGATTAGTTTGGGGATTGATACAGGGTTATGGGGAGAGAGCGGGGCAGTGGGATTAGTTTGGGGATTGATACAGGGCTATGGGGAGAGAGCGGGGCAGTGGGATTAGTTTGGGGATTGATACAGGGCTATGGGGAGAGAGCGGGGCAGTGGGGTTAGTTTGGGGATTGATACAGGGCTATGGGGAGAGAGCGGGGCAGTGGGATTAGTTTGGGATTGATACAGGGCTATGGGGAGAGAGTGGGGCAGTGGGATTAGTTTGGGGATTGATACAGGGCTATGGGGAGAGAGCGGGGCAGTGGGATTAGTTTGGGATTGATACAGGGCTATGGGGAGGGAGCGGGGCAGTGGGATTAGTTTGGGGATTGATACAGGGCTATGGGGAGAGAGTGGGGCAGTGGGATTAGTTTGGGGATTGATACAGGGTTATGGGGAGAGAGCGGGGCAGTGGGATTAGTTTGGGATTGATACAGGGCTATGGGGAGAGAGTGGGGCAGTGGGATTAGTTTGGGGATTGATACAGGGCTATGGGGAGAGAGTGGGACAGTGGGATTAGTTTGGGGATTGATACAGGGCTATGGGGAGAGAGCGGGGCAGTGGGATTAGTTTGGGGATTGATACAGGGCTATGGGGAGAGAGTGGGGCAGTGGGATTAGTTTGGGGATTGATACAGGGCTATGGGGAGAGAGCGGGGCAGTGGGATTAGTTTGGGGATTGATACAGGGCTATGGGGAGAGAGCGGGGCAGTGGGATTAGTTTGGGGATTGATACAGGGCTATGGGGAGAGAGCGGTGCAGTGGGATTAGTTTGGGATTGATACAGGGCTATGGGGAGAAAGCGGGGCAGTGGGATTAGTTTGGGGATTGATACAGGGCTATGGGGAGAGAGCGGGGCAGTGGGATTAGTTTGGGGATTGATACAGGGCTATGGGGAGAGAGTGGGGCAGTGTGATTAGTTTGGAGATTGATACAGGGCTAGGGGGAGAGAGCGGGGCAGTGGGATTAGTTTGAGATTGATACAGGGCTATGGGGAGAGAGCGGGGCAGTGGGATTAGTTTGTGAATGTCTCTTTAGCCCCATATCTCCTTTAATCTCCCCCCGCCTCTCCCTCTCTTGTCTCTTTCTTCCTTGCTCTTTCTATCATTCTCTCTGCCTCTGTGGGAATTTGCCCCCAGTTTAGCTGCCTCCGTCCAGGTGCAGGCTGGGGCGTAGGAGTTAAAACGAGATCCCCATTGCCTATCCCCGTCTTCTCCCACTGCCCTCCCAACATGTCCCCGCGGCCCATGACCCGGAGTGTGCAGGCTGGGCCAGGCCGGGCTTGTGCGGGGTCGAGGGGGCTGGCGAAGCAGGCTCCCTCGAACTGTGTAGGCCGAACTACTACGATAACGTCACAGGGGCCTGGGACCCACGACGAATACCCCCCGGAGTGTGGGGAGGAGGGCCCGATGAGATGAACTTGAGGACTCAAGTCGAATTTAAACTCTCCCTGTCGGAGAAAAGGGAGACGGAAGTTCTCTAATTTACAGGCCCGAGCCTGCGGCCTACTTTGGGCTGGTCGACCCCAGATCGCCACCAGACGCCCTCGGCCTCAACAAGTGCCGCACCCTGGGCCTCCAGTAAAACGCAGGAAGAGGGGGAAGGCCATTCAGCCCCTCGAGCCCCGTTCTGCCACTCCGTCAAGAGGCCGATCTTATGCCTCAGCTCCGCCTCTGGGCCCCCTTCCTTCCTTCCCTTGTCGAGTCCAACGAGATCTACCGCTCTCCGGTTTTAAAACGTTCCCTCGAAACGTTGGGGAAGACCCTGAGGCAAGTCCAGGAGAAACATCTGGCCAAAAGGCAACGGGTCGAAGGCCGGACAGAACGGTGCCATCGTTTGAAGGATGATGTGGAGGAACGTTGAGGGGAAGGTTAAAGGGGCTCAGGGGCCGCTGGGGAGAGCGTGATCAGGAGGAAGGTGAAGAGATGGCGGTGGCGGGGGAGAAGTCAACTCTGCTTCTCTCTCCACAGATGCTGCCAGACCTGCCGAGTTTTTCCGGCATTTTCTGTTTTCGTGTCCGATTTCCAGCGTCCGCAGTGTTTTACCTTCGTGTCTTCAAGGATTGAGTTGGTCACGGGGACAATCAGACAAGCGCACTATGATTAGACGGACTCAATGCGGCTTTACGAAGGGGATATTGTGCCTGGAAAGTCCATTAGAGTCTTTTGAGGGCACAACTGGGAGGGTAGATCGGGGGGGGGAATAGTAGATGTAGTATATCTGGATTTTTTTTTGATATCAGAAGGCATTCCGAAGACAAGTGATGCTTAAACCTGCGTCCAACCTTGGCTAGAACACACTCCGGAGAGTTCTGTTTGCCATATTATGTAAGGATAGCGAGACATTGGAGGGGGTGCGGAGGTTTACAGGGATGATCCCAGAGAGGTGTGGGCGCATGTCTCGGGGAAGGATTGACAGGCTGGGGCTTCTTTCTGGGCCCAATATCCAATGTCATCCCAAGCGTGGTGCCTAGGGCAAGGGCTCAAAGCCCACCCCGTCCGCTGCTGGGATTTAAATTCAATTGACGGAAAAATTTGGAATTGTTAAGCTAGCCTCAGTCACGGCGACCGTGAAACAGTCACCGATGGTCGTAAAAACTCATTTGGTTCACCGATGCCCCTTTGAGGAGGGAAATCCGCTGTCCTTACCCGACATGTGCCTCCAGACCTCGCAGCGATGTGGTCAACTTAGTTCAAGAGCCGATTAGGGATGGGCAACACCCAGTTGGGGGGAAGAATACATTTTTTTTTTAAAGTTTTCAGCTTGGCCGGCTGTAACCAGTCTCATGATGCAAAGCTTGGTGGGGAAATAAGCTGCGTGGAGGATACAAAGAGTTTACGGAGAAGTATCTGCCGGTTGAGTGAGTGGGCAGCGAGAAGGCCGGTAGGAAACGATGTCGGGAAATGTGAATTATTCACTTTGATCGGAAGAACAGGAAAGCAGGATATTTTTTAAGAGGTGAGGAATGTGGTCGGTCAGAGATCTTTGGCTCCCCTTTGTACACGACTCCCAGAAAGATAACGTGTTTCGCTGCAAGACGATTGGAGTACAAGAGTAAGGGAGTCTCACTGCTGTGGTACAGGCGAGGCCGCGTCTGCAGTACTGGGCGCAGTTTTGGTCTCCTTGCCTAAGGAACAGGAGGAGGCCATTCAGCCCCTCTCAAGCCCATTGCACAGGAACAGGAGAAGGCCATTCAGCCCCTCTCAAGCCCATTGCACAGGAACAGGAGGAGGCCATTCAGCCCCTCTCATGCCCATTGCACAGGAACAGGAGAAGGCCATTCAGCCCCTCTCAACTCCATTGCACAGGAACAGGAGGAGGCCATTCAGCCCCTCTCAAGCCCGTTGCACAGGAACAGGAGGAGGCCATTCAGCCCACCCTCTCGAGCCTCTTACACAGGAACAGGAGGAGATCATTCAGCCCCCCCCTCCTCGAGCCTGTTACACAGGAACTGGAGGCCATTCAGCCCCCCCTCAAGTCTGTTACACAGGAATAGGAGGAGGCCATTCAGTCCCTCTCGAGCCTCTTACACAGGAACAGGAGGAGGCCATTCAGCCCCTCTCGAGCCTGTTACACAGGAACAGGAGGAGGCCCATTCAGCCCCCTCCTCGAGCCTGTTACACAGAAACAGGAGGAGGCCCATTCAGCCCCCTTTGAGCCTAGCCCCAGAGGGAGAGCGGCCAAGGTTCACCAGGATGACCCCTGGGATGCGGGGAGTGGCCCATGAGGAGGGATTGAATAGAATGGGCTGATATTTCCCAGGGGTTTAGAGGAACGAGAGGTGATCTCATTGAGACGTATAAAATTCTGAAGGGGTTTGACAGGGTCAATGCTGAGAGGGTGTTTCCCCTCCCCCACCCCTGGCTGGAGAGTCTGGAACACGGGTCGGGTGGGGTGGGGGGTGGGGGGATCCAGTCTCAGGATAAGGGGGCGGCCATTTTGGGCTGAGACGAGGAGAAATTCCTTCCCTCCGAGGGTTGGGAATCTTCGAGATTCTCGACCCCAGAGGGAGCTCAGGCGTCGGGTATATTGGAGGCGGCGAGCCAGAGACTTTCGGACACTGAGGGAGTCGAGGGATAGGGGCGGGGAAAGTGGAGTCGGGGTGGAAGGTCAGCCATGATGGTATCGAATGGGGGAAGCAGGCTCCAGGGGCTGAATGGCCTCCTCCTGTTCCTGTATAACAGGCTCAAGAGGAGAGGCTGAATGGCCTCCTCCTGTTCTTGTATAACAGGCTCAAGAGGGGCTGAATGGCCTCCTCCTGTTTCTGTGTAACAAGTTCAAGAGGAGGGGCTGGATGGCCTCCTCCTGTTCCTGTGTAACAGTCTCGAGAGGAGGGGCTGAATGGCCTCCTCCTGTTCCTGTGTAGCAGGATCAAGAGGGGCTGAATGGCCTCCTCCTGTTCCTGTGTAACAGTCTCGAGAGGAGGGGCTGAATGGCCTCCTCCTGTTCCTGTGTAGCAGGATCAAGAGGGGCTGAATGGCCTCCTCCTGTTCCTGTGTAACAGACTTGAGTAGAGGGGCAGAATGGCCTCCTTGTGTTCCTGTGTAACAGGCTCGAGAGGGGCTGAATGGCCTCCTCCTGCTCCTATTGGACCGAGGGCAGAGGAGGGGGTTGGGGAGGTGGAAACTGACCCCATTGGTCAGCCCAGGTCGTGATGTCACAGAACTGGGGGGGGACGATGTCACCGTGGCTGATTGGTCGCCGGCTGTGACGTCACAAAGCTCCCTGCCATGCAACCGTTGTCACGGGCGACCGTCGCCGCCCTACCCCACCACCCCTAGCCAAAACCCCCCCTACCCCCTACCCCACCCCACCCCCTATCCCCACCGCCCCCCCCTTCGGCCGTCATCACGTTGTCAGTGTTTGTGGCCCCGGGGTCTGGGCGACGCGGGAGTTAAGTTGCGAGCGTGAGGCACGAGACGTGAGGCACGAGACGTGAGGCACGAGGCGTGAGGCACGAGGCGTGAGGGCGCGGTATCTTATCGGTCTCTTTTTGGTTTGTGGTCTCTCTCTCTCTCTCTCCGTTGCCCTCCATCGGCCTCCCTCCTGTGCGAGGCGGCACAGGGGTCCCCAGGGCCATGAAGAGGACGCTGGTCATCTCCTCCACTGAGGCGGCCTTCACCACGGCCAACATCTGCGAGCGCTTCAGGGCGGTCCTGCGGTTCCTCTCCGAGCACGTGTGCATCTTCACCGGGGTCGCGGTCGCAGGTGAGGAAGAGGAGGCGGGAGGGGGAGGGAGAGGGAGAGGGAGAGAGGAAGGGAGAGAGGGAGAGGGAGAGAGAGGGAGAGGGAGAGAGAGGGGAAGAGAGGGAGAGAGGGAGGGAGAGAGAGAGAGAGAGGGAGAGAGAGGGGGAGAGAGAATGAGAGAGAGGGAGAGAGAGAGGAAGAGAGAATGAGAGAGGGAGGGAAAGAGAGAGAGAGAGGGAGAGGGAGAGAGAGAGGAAGAGAGGGAGAGAGGGAGGAAGAGAGGGAGAGAGGGAGGGAGAGAGAAGGGGAGACGGAGAGAGAGAGGGAGAGAGAGAGGGAGAGAGGGAGGGAGAGAGAGAGGGAGAGAGAGGAAGAATGAGAGAGAGGGAGAGAAAGAGAGAAAGAGGGAGAGAGAATGAGAGAGGGAGAGAGAGGAAGAGAGAATGAGAGAGGGAGAGAAAGAGAGAGAGAGGGAGAGAGGGAGAAGGAGAGAGAGAGAGAATGAGAGAGAGGGAGAGAAAGAGAGGGAGAGACGGAGACAGAGGGAGAGAGAGAGGAAGAGAGAATGAGAGAGAGGGAGAGAAAGAGAGAGAGGGAGACAGAGGGAGAGGGAGAGAGAGAGGAAGAGAGAATGGGTCAGAGGGAGAGAAAGAGAGATTGAGGGAGAGAGGGAGAGACAATGAGAGAGAGGGAGAGAGAGGAAGAGAATGAGAGAGAGGGAGAGAAAGAGGAAGAGAGAATGACAGAGGGAGAGAAAGAGAGAGAGAGAATAAGAGAGAGGGAGAGAAAGGCAGAGGGAAAGAGGGAGGGAGGAAAGAGAGGGAGAGAGACGAAGAGAGAATGCGAGAGAGGGAGAGAAAGAGGGTGGGAGAGAGAGAGAGAAAGAGGGAGAGAGAGGAAGAGAGAATGAGAGAGCAAGAGAGAGAGAGAGAGGGTGGGAGAGAGAGAGAAAGTAAGAGAGAGAGAGGGAGAGAGAGGAAGAGAGAATGAGAGAGCAAGAGAGAGAGAGAGAGGGTGGGAGAGAGAGAGAAAGTAAGAGAGAGAGAGGGAGAGAGAGGAAGAAAGAGAGGGTTGGAGAGAGCGAGGGGGAGAGAGAGAGATAGAGAGGTGCAGAGAACAAGCAAAAGAGAGAGAGAGAGAGAAAGCGAGACAGAGAGAGCACGAAAATGAGAGAGGGACGAAGGCAGAGAGAAGGAGGAAGGAAGAGAGAACGAGCGAGAGAGAGAGGGGGGGAGAGAGAGAGAGAGAAAAACAGAGAGAGGGAGAACGAGAAAGGGATGGAGACAGAGAATGAAAGGGAGAGAAAACGAGAGAGGGCTGAAGAGAGCCAAAGAGAGAGGGTTGAAAGAAAGATGGAGAAAAAGAGAAAGAGAGCGAATGAGAGAAAGGGATCCAGAGAAAGAGAGAGAGACACAGTGAGAGAGAAAATGAG
>NW_027596888.1:7500-15000 GCF_964194155.1 Cetorhinus maximus
AATCCGTGCGAGGACGGAAGCCCATGAGGTCAGATCCGAGGCTCTTACCCGGCGCCCGGTGGGGGTATTCCCGCAAAGAGCAGCGAGTGCGCCCGGCGACGGGTCAAGTTGCAATTTCTGGCATGCCACTCCTGGAGCTGGTTCATGAGTTCCCCTCGGAAGTCCCGATGAGGAAAGGGCAAAATGGCGTTTTGCGGGCTTTGGGGCCTCTTCGTCGGTAGGACTACCGCCCGACCTTACGGTTGGAATTGTCGGCAGGGGAGGTTGGCGGGGTACCTGCAGAATAGTAGGAGGTGGCAAATCGAGAATCGGTCGACCTCGCCAAACGCCTTCTCGAGCCTCCAGGTCTGCAGGGACCGACCCAGGCTGCCGCCAAACCGACCGAGAGGCCCTGCCGGCGGCCATTATTGGCCATTTTCGGCATTTTTCGCCTCTTTCGGCCGGGATGGAAAAGCGGCGGCCTGAAGCCCGGGCCTGCCCGGGGAGGCCTCCTAATCGCCCGGGGGACCGGATTTGCCCCGGTGAGAGCCCCCGAAACGTCCCGAAGCCGGCCGGGAAGGCGGCCAAGGGCGAAGCACCTCGGCTTGCATTCGCTGGCCGTGCAAAGTGGCCTCCGGGCCCGCGAGACAATGCAGGGTGCCCTCGGTGTGCCCCTGAGAAATGGTTAACCAAACGAAGGACAGTGCGCCTCGGATTGCATTGGCAGGCCGTGCAAAGGGGCCACCGGGCCCGCGAGACGTTACAGATTGCCCTCGGTGTGCCCCTGAGAAATGGTTAACCAATTGGACTTAGTCTCTGGCAGAGAGGCAAAGTGTTTTCAAGAGAAATGGTTAACCAATTGGACTTAGTCTCTGAACGGCAGGCAAATTGTGGCCTTGAGAAATGATTAACCAATTGGACTTAGTCTCTGGCGGAGAGGCAAAGTGTTTTCTCGAGAAATAATTAACCAATGAGGCCAATGGACCTCGGGTTGCATTGGCAGGCCGGGCAATGTGGCTCTTGGGCCCGCGAGAGCAAAATCCGTGCACAGACGGAAGTCCATGAGGTCAGATCCGAGGCCTTTACCCGGCACCCGGTGGGGGTATTCCCGCAGAGAGTAGCGAATCTGCCCGGCGACGGGTCAAGTTGCAATTTCTGGCATGCCACTCCTGGAGCTGGTTCATGAGTTCCCCTCGGAAGTCCCGATGAGGAAAGGGCAAAATGGCGTTTTGCGGGCTTTTAGGGCCTCCTGGACGGTAGGACTACCGCCCGACCTTACGGTTGGAATTGTTGGCAGGGGAGGTTGGCGGGGTACCTGCAGAATAGTAGGAGGTGGCAAATCGAGAATCGGTCGACATCGCCAAAAACCTTCTCGAGCCTCCAGGTCTGCAGGGACCGACCCAGGCTGCCGCCAAACCGACCGACAGGCCCTGCCGGCGGCCATTTTTGGCCATTTTCGGCATTTTTCGCCTCTTTCGGCCGGGATGGAAAAGCGGCGGCCTGAAGCCCGGGCCTGCCCGGGGAGGCCTCCTAATCGCCCGGGGGACCGGATTTGCCCCGGTGAGAGCCCCCGAAACGTCCCGAAGCCGGCCGGGAAGGCGGCCAAGGGCGAAGCACCTCGGATTGCATTGGCAGGCCGTGCAAAGTGGCCTCCGGGCCCGCGAGACAATGCAGGGTGCCCTCGGTGTGCCCCTGAGAAATGGTTAACCAAACGAAGGACAGTGCGCCTCGGATTGCATTGGCAGGCCGTGCAAAGGGGCCCCCGGGCCCGCGAGACGTTACAGGTTGCCCTCGGTGTGCCCCTGAGAAATGGTTAACCAATTGGACTTAGTCTCTGGCAGAGAGGCAAAGTGTTTTCAAGAGAAATGGTTAACCAATTGGACTTAGTCTCTGGCAGAGAGGCAAAGTGTTTTCCAGAGAAATGGTTAACCAATTGGACTTAGTCTCTGGCGGAGAGACAAAGTGTTTTCAAGAGAAATGGATAACCAATTGGACTTAGTCTCTGGCAGAGAGGCAAAGTGTTTTCACGAGAAATGGTTAACCAATTGGACTTAGTCTCTGGCAGAGAGGCAAAGTGTTTTCAAGAGAAATGGTTAACCAATTGGACTTAGTCTCTGGCGGAGAGACAAAGTGTTATCAAGAGAAATGGTTAACCAATTGGACTTAGTCTCTGGCAGAGAGGCAAAGTGTTTTCAAGAGAAATGGTTAACCAATTGGACTTGGTCTCTGGCAGAGAGGCAAAGTGTTTTCAAGAGAAATGGTTAACCAATTGGACTTAGTCTCTGGCGGAGAGACAAAGTGTTTTGAAGAGAAATGGTTAACCAATTGGACTTCGTCTCTGGCAGAGAGGCAAAGTGTTTTCAAGAGAAATGGTTAACCAATTGGACTTGGTCTCTGAACGGCAGGCAAATTGTGGCCTTGAGAAATGATTAACCAATTGGACTTAGTCTCTGGCGGAGAGGCAAAGTGTTTTCTCGAGAAATAATTAACCAATGAGGCCAATGGACCTCGGGTTGCATTGGCAGGCCGGGCAATGTGGCTCTTGGGCCCGCGAGAGCAAAATCCGTGCACAGACGGAAGTCCATGAGGTCAGATCCGAGGCCTTTACCCGGCACCCGGTGGGGGTATTCCCGCAGAGAGTAGCGAATCTGCCCGGCGACGGGTCAAGTTGCAATTTCTGGCATGCCACTCCTGGAGCTGGTTCATGAGTTCCCCTCGGAAGTCCCGATGAGGAAAGGGCAAAATGGCGTTTTGCGGGCTTTTAGGGCCTCCTGGACGGTAGGACTACCGCCCGACCTTACGGTTGGAATTGTTGGCAGGGGAGGTTGGCGGGGTACCTGCAGAATAGTAGGAGGTGGCAAATCGAGAATCGGTCGACATCGCCAAAAACCTTCTCGAGCCTCCAGGTCTGCAGGGACCGACCCAGGCTGCCGCCAAACCGACCGACAGGCCCTGCCGGCGGCCATTTTTGGCCATTTTCGGCATTTTTCGCCTCTTTCGGCCGGGATGGAAAAGCGGCGGCCTGAAGCCCGGGCCTGCCCGGGGAGGCCTCCTAATCGCCCGGGGGACCGGATTTGCCCCGGTGAGAGCCCCCGAAACGTCCCGAAGCCGGCCGGGAAGGCGGCCAAGGGCGAAGCACCTCGGATTGCATTCGCTGGCCGTGCAAAGTGGCCTCCGGGCCCGCGAGACAATGCAGGGTGCCCTCGGTGTGCCCCTGAGAAATGGTTAACCAAACGAAGGACAGTGCGCCTCGGATTGCATTGGCAGGCCGTGCAAAGGGGCCCCCGGGCCCGCGAGACGTTACAGGTTGCCCTCGGTGTGCCCCTGAGAAATGGTTAACCAATTGGACTTAGTCTCTGGCAGAGAGGCAAAGTGTTTTCAAGAGAAATGGTTAACCAATTGGACTTAGTCTCTGGCGGAGAGACAAAGTGTTATCAAGAGAAATGGTTAACCAATTGGACTTAGTCTCTGGCAGAGAGGCAAAGTGTTTTCAAGAGAAATGGTTAACCAATTGGACTTGGTCTCTGGCAGAGAGGCAAAGTGTTTTCAAGAGAAATGGTTAACCAATTGGACTTAGTCTCTGGCGGAGAGACAAAGTGTTTTGAAGAGAAATGGTTAACCAATTGGACTTCGTCTCTGGCAGAGAGGCAAAGTGTTTTCAAGAGAAATGGTTAACCAATTGGACTTGGTCTCTGAACGGCAGGCAAATTGTGGCCTTGAGAAATGATTAACCAATTGGACTTAGTCTCTGGCGGAGAGGCAAAGTGTTTTCTCGAGAAATAATTAACCAATGAGGCCAATGGACCTCGGGTTGCATTGGCAGGCCGGGCAATGAGGCTCTTGGGCCCGCGAGAGCAAAATCCGTGCACAGACGGAAGTCCATGAGGTCAGATCCGAGGCCTTTACCCGGCACCCGGTGGGGGTATTCCCGCAGAGAGTAGCGAATCTGCCCGGCGACGGGTCAAGTTGCAATTTCTGGCATGCCACTCATGGAGCTGGTTAATGAGTTCCCCGCGGAAGTCCCGATGAGGAAAGGGCAAAATGGCGTTTTGCGGGCTTTGGGGCCTCTTCGTCGGTAGGACTACCGCCCGACCTTACGGTTGGAATTGTCGGCAGGGGAGGTTGGCGGGGTACCTGCAGAATAGTAGGAGGTGGCAAATCGAGAATCGGTCGACATCGCCAAAAACCTTCTCGAGCCTCCAGGTCTGCAGGGACCGACCCAGGCTGCCGCCAAACCGACCGAGAGGCCCTGCCGGCGGCCATTTTTGGCCATTTTCGGCATTTTTCGCCTCTTTCGGCCGGGATGGAAAAGCGGCGGCCTGAAGCCCGGGCCTGCCCGGGGAGGCCTCCTAATCGCCCGGGGGACCGGATTTGCCCCGGTGAGAGCCCCCGAAACGTCCCGAAGCCGGCCGGAAAGGCGGCCAAGGGCGAAGCACCTCGCATTGCGTTGGCAGGCCGTGCAAAGTGGCCTCCGGGCCCGCGAGACAATGCAGGGTGCCCTCGGTGTGCCCCTGAGAAATGGTTAACCAAACGAAGGACAGTGCGGCTCGGATTGCATTGGCAGGCCGTGCAAAGGGGCCCCCGGGCCCGCGAGACGTTACAGATTGCCCTCGGTGAGCCCCTGAGAAATGGTTAACCAATTGGACTTAGTCTCTGGCAGAGAGACAAAGTGTTTTCACGAGAAATGGTTAACCAATTGGACTTAGTCTCTGGCAGAGAGGCAAAGTGTTTTCAAGAGAAATGGTTAACCAATTGGACTTAGTCTCTGGCGGAGAGACAAAGTGTTTTCCAGAGAAATGGATAACCAATTGGACTTAGTCTCTGGCAGAGAGGCAAAGTGTTTTCACGAGAAATGGTTAACCAATTGGACTTAGTCTCTGGCAGAGAGGCAAAGTGTTTTCAAGAGAAATGGTTAACCAATTGGACTTAGTCTCTGGCAGAGAGGCAAAGTGTTTTCCAGAGAAATGGTTAACCAATTGGACTTAGTCTCTGAACGGCAGGCAAATTGTGGCCTTGAGAAATGATTAACCAATTGGACTTAGTCTCTGGCGGAGAGGCAAAGTGTTTTCTCGAGAAATAATTAACCAATGAGGCCAATGGACCTCGGGTTGCATTGGCAGGCCGGGCAATGTGGCTCTTGGGCCCGCGAGAGCAAAATCCGTGCACAGACGGAAGTCCATGAGGTCAGATCCGAGGCCTTTACCCGGCACCCGGTGGGGGTATTCCCGCAGAGAGTAGCGAATCTGCCCGGCGACGGGTCAAGTTGCAATTTCTGGCATGCCACTCCTGGAGCTGGTTCATGAGTTCCCCTCGGAAGTCCCGATGAGGAAAGGGCAAAATGGCGTTTTGCGGGCTTTTAGGGCCTCCTGGACGGTAGGACTACCGCCCGACCTTACGGTTGGAATTGTTGGCAGGGGAGGTTGGCGGGGTACCTGCAGAATAGTAGGAGGTGGCAAATCGAGAATCGGTCGACATCGCCAAAAACCTTCTCGAGCCTCCAGGTCTGCAGGGACCGACCCAGGCTGCCGCCAAACCGACCGACAGGCCCTGCCGGCGGCCATTTTTGGCCATTTTCGGCATTTTTCGCCTCTTTCGGCCGGGATGGAAAAGCGGCGGCCTGAAGCCCGGGCCTGCCCGGGGAGGCCTCCTAATCGCCCGGGGGACCGGATTTGCCCCGGTGAGAGCCCCCGAAACGTCCCGAAGCCGGCCGGGAAGGCGGCCAAGGGCGAAGCACCTCGCATTGCGTTGGCAGGCCGTGCAAAGTGGCCTCCGGGCCCGCGAGACAATGCAGGGTGCCCTCGGTGTGCCCCTGAGAAATGGTTAACCAAACGAAGGACAGTGCGGCTCGGATTGCATTGGCAGGCCGTGCAAAGGGGCCCCCGGGCCCGCGAGACGTTACAGATTGCCCTCGGTGAGCCCCTGAGAAATGGTTAACCAATTGGACTTAGTCTCTGGCAGAGAGGCAAAGTGTTTTCAAGAGAAATGGTTAACCAATTGGACTTAGTCTCTGGCGGAGAGACAAAGTGTTTTCAAGAGAAATGGTTAACCAATTGGACTTAGTCTCTGGCAGAGAGGCAAAGTGTTTTCAAGAGAAATGATTAACCAATTGGACTTAGTCTCTGGCGGAGAGACAAAGTGTTTTCACGAGAAATGGTTAACCAATTGGACTTAGTCTCTGGCAGAGAGGCAGAGAGGCAAAGTGTTTTCACGAGAAATGGTTAACCAATTGGACTTAGTCTCTGGCAGAGAGGCAAAGTGTTTTCAAGAGAAATGGTTAACCAATTGGACTTAGTCTCTGGCAGAGAGGCAAAGTGTTTTCCAGAGAAATGGTTAACCAATTGGACTTTGTCGCTGGCGGAGAGACAAAGTGTTTTCACGAGAAATGGTTAACCAATTGGACTTAGTCTCTGGCAGAGAGGCAAAGTGTTTTCACGAGAAATGGTTAACCAATTGGACTTAGTCTCTGGCAGAGAGGCAAAGTGTTTTCAAGAGAAATGGTTAACCAATTGGACTTGGTCTCTGAACGGCAGGCAAATTGTGGCCTTGAGAAATGATTAACCAATTGGACTAAGTCTCTGGCGGAGAGACAAAGTGTTTTCACGAGAAATGGTTAACCAATTGGACTTAGTCTCTGGCAGAGAGGCAAAGTGTTTTCAAGAGAAATGGTTAACCAATTGGACTTAGTCTCTGGCGGAGAGACAAAGTGTTTTCAAGAGAAATGGTTAACCAATTGGACTTAGTCTCTGGCAGAGAGGCAGAGAGGCAAAGTGTTTTCAAGAGAAATGGTTAACCAATTGGACTTGGTCTCTGAACGGCAGGCAAATTGTGGCCTTGAGAAATGATTAACCAATTGGACTAAGTCTCTGGCGGAGAGACAAAGTGTTTTCACGAGAAATGGTTAACCAATTGGACTTAGTCTCTGGCAGAGAGGCAAAGTTTTTTCAAGAGAAATGGTTAACCAATTGGACTTAGTCTCTGGCAGAGAGGCAAAGTGTTTTCAAGAGAAATGGTTAACCAATTGGACTTGGTCTCTGAACGGCAGGCAAATTGTGGCCTTGAGGAATGATTAACCAATTGGACTTAGTCTCTGGCGCAGAGACAAAGTGTTTTCACGAGAAATGGTTAACCAATTGGACTTAGTCTCTGGCAGAGAGACAAAGTGTTTTCACGAGAAATGGGTAACCAATTGGACTTAGTCTCTGAACGGCAGGTAAACTGTGGCCATGAGAAATGGTTAACCAATTGGACTTCGTCTCTGGCAGAGAGGCAAAGTGTTTTCAAGAGAAATGGTTAACCAATTGGACTTAGTCTCTGGCGGAGAGGCAAAGTGTTTTCACGAGAAATGGTTAACCAATTGGACTTAGTCTCTGAACGGCAGGCAAATTGCGGCCATGAGAAATGGTTAACCAATTGGACTTAGTCTCTGGCAGAGAGTCAAAGTGTTTTCCTGAGAAATGGTTAACCAATTGGACTTAGTCTCTGGCGGAGAGGCAAAGTGTTTCCCGTTGTAATGGTTGGCCA
>NW_027596888.1:27500-57500 GCF_964194155.1 Cetorhinus maximus
AGCCTGCATGGTGAGTGTTAGTGTTGGGGTCGGGGTTGGGGGTCGGTGACGGGGAGAAGGTGAGGGAATAGGGTTAGTGTTGGGGTCGGGGACGGGCAAAGGGTTAGGGTAAGGTTTAAGGGTAGGGTTAGGGTTAGGGTTAGGGTTAGAGTTAGGGCGAGTGTTAGGGTTAGGGTGAGGGTTAGGGTTACGTTTAAGTGCAGGGTTTAGAGCGTGTGTTAGGGCCAGGGTTAGGGTTCGGCGAAGGGTAAGGTAGGCAAAGTGCAGAAGGTGAAATGGTTAACCAGTTAGCAAGCAGGGCAGCCGGCCGGTAATTGGAGCCGCCCGCCCGGTGATAAGGGTGCAGTTAGGTGCCGACAGGCCCAGCAGCTCCAGGGGCTAAGTACATGTGGGTAAATGGTTAACCAGTTAACAGGCAGGGCAGCCGTACGGGCAGTAGAGCCGCCCGCCCCGTAATACGGGTGCAGTTCGCGGCAGACCAGCCCCGCAGCTCAAAAGTCTAAGTGGAGAACGGGGAACCGGTTGACCGGTGAGCCGAAGCATGCCAGCAGGCAGGGAAGGTGCAAAAAGGGCCGATAAGACCGAACCGGCACGAGTAACAGGCTGCCGGGGGCGGGTTCCCAGCAAACCAGGTGAGGGGGCGTGGCCGGAGGCCGCGCAGGAGAGCCGCCCGCCCGTGAGTACGGTTAGAGGCAGCAGCGGGCTTCCCCAGCAGGGCAGAAGCCGAAGTGCAGGGAGCGAAATGGTTAACCAGCGAGCAGGCAGCATTCCGGCAGGGCTGGAGGGCGAAAAACGGCGTAAAATAACGGACCGGCAGGAGGAAATGGCTGCCGGGGGGCGGACCCAGAGCCCCCACGTGAGGGGGCGGTTCGGGTGGCAGAGCCGCGCATGCGCGGTTGGAAAACGCGTCACGTCGGAGCAGGGTGAAATCATTAACCAGTCGGCCGCTTCGGCGTCGGCTGGCCGGGCCGAGGAGGGTCGGACCGGGGAAAGGTTCCCGGTTTCGTGTCCGTCGGGTGGTCCCGAGTGCGGCAGGAAAAAATCCGGAATCCTGGGAGCCTTTTTTAAAAAAGAACCGGTCCGGGATGGGGTCGGATTTGGAAGCGTTTGCGGGGCCTAGGTGCCTCTTCGTCGGCATGACTACCGGACGGTCACCCGCCGATCGGCATTTGCGATTTGTTGGCTGGGGAGGTTGGCGGGGTACCTGCAGAATAGTAGGAGGTGGCAAATCGAGAATCGGTCGACATCGCCAAGTGCCTTCTCGAGCCTCCAGGTCTGCAGGGACCGACCCAGGCTGCCCCCAAACCGACCGCGAGGCCGTGCCGGGCGGCCATTTTTGGCCATTTTCGGCATTTTTCGCGTCTTTCGGTAGGTCACGGAAAGCGGCGGCCTGAAGCCCGGGCGTGCCCGGGGAAGGCTCCCCTTCGCCCGCGGGACCGGATTTGCCCCGGAAACGTCCCGAAGCCGGCCGGGAAGGCGGTTTCGAGGGCGAAGCACCTCCGATTGCCTTCGCAAGGCCGGGGAAAGTGGCCCCTGGGCCCGGGAGAGCAAAATCCGTGCGAGGACGGAAGCCCATGAGGTCAGATCCGAGGCTCTTACCCGGCGCCCGGTGGGGGTATTCCCGCAAAGAGCAGCGAGTGCGCCCGGCGACGGGTCAAGTTGCAATTTCTGGCATGCCACTCCTGGAGCTGGTTCATGAGTTCCCCTCGGAAGTCCCGATGAGGAAAGGGCAAAATGGCGTTTTGCGGGCTTTGGGGCCTCTTCGTCGGTAGGACTACCGCCCGACCTTACGGTTGGAATTGTCGGCAGGGGAGGTTGGCGGGGTACCTGCAGAATAGTAGGAGGTGGCAAATCGAGAATCGGTCGACCTCGCCAAACGCCTTCTCGAGCCTCCAGGTCTGCAGGGACCGACCCAGGCTGCCGCCAAACCGACCGAGAGGCCCTGCCGGCGGCCATTATTGGCCATTTTCGGCATTTTTCGCCTCTTTCGGCCGGGATGGAAAAGCGGCGGCCTGAAGCCCGGGCCTGCCCGGGGAGGCCTCCTAATCGCCCGGGGGACCGGATTTGCCCCGGTGAGAGCCCCCGAAACGTCCCGAAGCCGGCCGGGAAGGCGGCCAAGGGCGAAGCACCTCGGCTTGCATTCGCTGGCCGTGCAAAGTGGCCTCCGGGCCCGCGAGACAATGCAGGGTGCCCTCGGTGTGCCCCTGAGAAATGGTTAACCAAACGAAGGACAGTGCGCCTCGGATTGCATTGGCAGGCCGTGCAAAGGGGCCACCGGGCCCGCGAGACGTTACAGATTGCCCTCGGTGTGCCCCTGAGAAATGGTTAACCAATTGGACTTAGTCTCTGGCAGAGAGGCAAAGTGTTTTCAAGAGAAATGGTTAACCAATTGGACTTAGTCTCTGAACGGCAGGCAAATTGTGGCCTTGAGAAATGATTAACCAATTGGACTTAGTCTCTGGCGGAGAGGCAAAGTGTTTTCTCGAGAAATAATTAACCAATGAGGCCAATGGACCTCGGGTTGCATTGGCAGGCCGGGCAATGTGGCTCTTGGGCCCGCGAGAGCAAAATCCGTGCACAGACGGAAGTCCATGAGGTCAGATCCGAGGCCTTTACCCGGCACCCGGTGGGGGTATTCCCGCAGAGAGTAGCGAATCTGCCCGGCGACGGGTCAAGTTGCAATTTCTGGCATGCCACTCCTGGAGCTGGTTCATGAGTTCCCCTCGGAAGTCCCGATGAGGAAAGGGCAAAATGGCGTTTTGCGGGCTTTTAGGGCCTCCTGGACGGTAGGACTACCGCCCGACCTTACGGTTGGAATTGTTGGCAGGGGAGGTTGGCGGGGTACCTGCAGAATAGTAGGAGGTGGCAAATCGAGAATCGGTCGACATCGCCAAAAACCTTCTCGAGCCTCCAGGTCTGCAGGGACCGACCCAGGCTGCCGCCAAACCGACCGACAGGCCCTGCCGGCGGCCATTTTTGGCCATTTTCGGCATTTTTCGCCTCTTTCGGCCGGGATGGAAAAGCGGCGGCCTGAAGCCCGGGCCTGCCCGGGGAGGCCTCCTAATCGCCCGGGGGACCGGATTTGCCCCGGTGAGAGCCCCCGAAACGTCCCGAAGCCGGCCGGGAAGGCGGCCAAGGGCGAAGCACCTCGGATTGCATTGGCAGGCTGCAAAGGGGCCCCCGGGCCCGCGAGACGTTACAGATTGCCCTCGGTGAGCCCCTGAGAAATGGTTAACCAATTGGACTTAGTCTCTGGCAGAGAGGCAAAGTGTTTTCAAGAGAAATGGTTAACCAATTGGACTTAGTCTCTGGCGGAGAGACAAAGTGTTTTCAAGAGAAATGGTTAACCAATTGGACTTAGTCTCTGGCAGAGAGGCAAAGTGTTTTCAAGAGAAATGATTAACCAATTGGACTTAGTCTCTGGCGGAGAGACAAAGTGTTTTCAAGAGAAATGGTTAACCAATTGGACTTAGTCTCTGGCGGAGAGACAAAGTGTTTTCAAGAGAAATGGATAACCAATTGGACTTAGTCTCTGGCAGAGAGGCAAAGTGTTTTCACGAGAAATGGTTAACCAATTGGACTTAGTCTCTGGCAGAGAGGCAAAGTGTTTTCAAGAGAAATGGTTAACCAATTGGACTTAGTCTCTGGCGGAGAGACAAAGTGTTATCAAGAGAAATGGTTAACCAATTGGACTTAGTCTCTGGCAGAGAGGCAAAGTGTTTTCAAGAGAAATGGTTAACCAATTGGACTTGGTCTCTGGCAGAGAGGCAAAGTGTTTTCAAGAGAAATGGTTAACCAATTGGACTTAGTCTCTGGCGGAGAGACAAAGTGTTTTGAAGAGAAATGGTTAACCAATTGGACTTCGTCTCTGGCAGAGAGGCAAAGTGTTTTCAAGAGAAATGGTTAACCAATTGGACTTGGTCTCTGAACGGCAGGCAAATTGTGGCCTTGAGAAATGATTAACCAATTGGACTTAGTCTCTGGCGGAGAGGCAAAGTGTTTTCTCGAGAAATAATTAACCAATGAGGCCAATGGACCTCGGGTTGCATTGGCAGGCCGGGCAATGAGGCTCTTGGGCCCGCGAGAGCAAAATCCGTGCACAGACGGAAGTCCATGAGGTCAGATCCGAGGCCTTTACCCGGCACCCGGTGGGGGTATTCCCGCAGAGAGTAGCGAATCTGCCCGGCGACGGGTCAAGTTGCAATTTCTGGCATGCCACTCATGGAGCTGGTTAATGAGTTCCCCGCGGAAGTCCCGATGAGGAAAGGGCAAAATGGCGTTTTGCGGGCTTTGGGGCCTCTTCGTCGGTAGGACTACCGCCCGACCTTACGGTTGGAATTGTCGGCAGGGGAGGTTGGCGGGGTACCTGCAGAATAGTAGGAGGTGGCAAATCGAGAATCGGTCGACATCGCCAAAAACCTTCTCGAGCCTCCAGGTCTGCAGGGACCGACCCAGGCTGCCGCCAAACCGACCGAGAGGCCCTGCCGGCGGCCATTTTTGGCCATTTTCGGCATTTTTCGCCTCTTTCGGCCGGGATGGAAAAGCGGCGGCCTGAAGCCCGGGCCTGCCCGGGGAGGCCTCCTAATCGCCCGGGGGACCGGATTTGCCCCGGTGAGAGCCCCCGAAACGTCCCGAAGCCGGCCGGAAAGGCGGCCAAGGGCGAAGCACCTCGCATTGCGTTGGCAGGCCGTGCAAAGTGGCCTCCGGGCCCGCGAGACAATGCAGGGTGCCCTCGGTGTGCCCCTGAGAAATGGTTAACCAAACGAAGGACAGTGCGGCTCGGATTGCATTGGCAGGCCGTGCAAAGGGGCCCCCGGGCCCGCGAGACGTTACAGATTGCCCTCGGTGAGCCCCTGAGAAATGGTTAACCAATTGGACTTAGTCTCTGGCAGAGAGACAAAGTGTTTTCACGAGAAATGGTTAACCAATTGGACTTAGTCTCTGGCAGAGAGGCAAAGTGTTTTCAAGAGAAATGGTTAACCAATTGGACTTAGTCTCTGGCGGAGAGACAAAGTGTTTTCCAGAGAAATGGATAACCAATTGGACTTAGTCTCTGGCAGAGAGGCAAAGTGTTTTCACGAGAAATGGTTAACCAATTGGACTTAGTCTCTGGCAGAGAGGCAAAGTGTTTTCAAGAGAAATGGTTAACCAATTGGACTTAGTCTCTGGCAGAGAGGCAAAGTGTTTTCCAGAGAAATGGTTAACCAATTGGACTTAGTCTCTGAACGGCAGGCAAATTGTGGCCTTGAGAAATGATTAACCAATTGGACTTAGTCTCTGGCGGAGAGGCAAAGTGTTTTCTCGAGAAATAATTAACCAATGAGGCCAATGGACCTCGGGTTGCATTGGCAGGCCGGGCAATGTGGCTCTTGGGCCCGCGAGAGCAAAATCCGTGCACAGACGGAAGTCCATGAGGTCAGATCCGAGGCCTTTACCCGGCACCCGGTGGGGGTATTCCCGCAGAGAGTAGCGAATCTGCCCGGCGACGGGTCAAGTTGCAATTTCTGGCATGCCACTCCTGGAGCTGGTTCATGAGTTCCCCTCGGAAGTCCCGATGAGGAAAGGGCAAAATGGCGTTTTGCGGGCTTTTAGGGCCTCCTGGACGGTAGGACTACCGCCCGACCTTACGGTTGGAATTGTTGGCAGGGGAGGTTGGCGGGGTACCTGCAGAATAGTAGGAGGTGGCAAATCGAGAATCGGTCGACATCGCCAAAAACCTTCTCGAGCCTCCAGGTCTGCAGGGACCGACCCAGGCTGCCGCCAAACCGACCGACAGGCCCTGCCGGCGGCCATTTTTGGCCATTTTCGGCATTTTTCGCCTCTTTCGGCCGGGATGGAAAAGCGGCGGCCTGAAGCCCGGGCCTGCCCGGGGAGGCCTCCTAATCGCCCGGGGGACCGGATTTGCCCCGGTGAGAGCCCCCGAAACGTCCCGAAGCCGGCCGGGAAGGCGGCCAAGGGCGAAGCACCTCGCATTGCGTTGGCAGGCCGTGCAAAGTGGCCTCCGGGCCCGCGAGACAATGCAGGGTGCCCTCGGTGTGCCCCTGAGAAATGGTTAACCAAACGAAGGACAGTGCGGCTCGGATTGCATTGGCAGGCCGTGCAAAGGGGCCCCCGGGCCCGCGAGACGTTACAGATTGCCCTCGGTGAGCCCCTGAGAAATGGTTAACCAATTGGACTTAGTCTCTGGCAGAGAGGCAAAGTGTTTTCAAGAGAAATGGTTAACCAATTGGACTTAGTCTCTGGCGGAGAGACAAAGTGTTTTCAAGAGAAATGGTTAACCAATTGGACTTAGTCTCTGGCAGAGAGGCAAAGTGTTTTCAAGAGAAATGATTAACCAATTGGACTTAGTCTCTGGCGGAGAGACAAAGTGTTTTCAAGAGAAATGGTTAACCAATTGGACTTAGTCTCTGGCGGAGAGACAAAGTGTTTTCAAGAGAAATGGATAACCAATTGGACTTAGTCTCTGGCAGAGAGGCAAAGTGTTTTCACGAGAAATGGTTAACCAATTGGACTTAGTCTCTGGCAGAGAGGCAAAGTGTTTTCAAGAGAAATGGTTAACCAATTGGACTTAGTCTCTGGCGGAGAGACAAAGTGTTATCAAGAGAAATGGTTAACCAATTGGACTTAGTCTCTGGCAGAGAGGCAAAGTGTTTTCAAGAGAAATGGTTAACCAATTGGACTTGGTCTCTGGCAGAGAGGCAAAGTGTTTTCAAGAGAAATGGTTAACCAATTGGACTTAGTCTCTGGCGGAGAGACAAAGTGTTTTGAAGAGAAATGGTTAACCAATTGGACTTCGTCTCTGGCAGAGAGGCAAAGTGTTTTCAAGAGAAATGGTTAACCAATTGGACTTGGTCTCTGAACGGCAGGCAAATTGTGGCCTTGAGAAATGATTAACCAATTGGACTTAGTCTCTGGCGGAGAGGCAAAGTGTTTTCTCGAGAAATAATTAACCAATGAGGCCAATGGACCTCGGGTTGCATTGGCAGGCCGGGCAATGAGGCTCTTGGGCCCGCGAGAGCAAAATCCGTGCACAGACGGAAGTCCATGAGGTCAGATCCGAGGCCTTTACCCGGCACCCGGTGGGGGTATTCCCGCAGAGAGTAGCGAATCTGCCCGGCGACGGGTCAAGTTGCAATTTCTGGCATGCCACTCATGGAGCTGGTTAATGAGTTCCCCGCGGAAGTCCCGATGAGGAAAGGGCAAAATGGCGTTTTGCGGGCTTTGGGGCCTCTTCGTCGGTAGGACTACCGCCCGACCTTACGGTTGGAATTGTCGGCAGGGGAGGTTGGCGGGGTACCTGCAGAATAGTAGGAGGTGGCAAATCGAGAATCGGTCGACATCGCCAAAAACCTTCTCGAGCCTCCAGGTCTGCAGGGACCGACCCAGGCTGCCGCCAAACCGACCGAGAGGCCCTGCCGGCGGCCATTTTTGGCCATTTTCGGCATTTTTCGCCTCTTTCGGCCGGGATGGAAAAGCGGCGGCCTGAAGCCCGGGCCTGCCCGGGGAGGCCTCCTAATCGCCCGGGGGACCGGATTTGCCCCGGTGAGAGCCCCCGAAACGTCCCGAAGCCGGCCGGAAAGGCGGCCAAGGGCGAAGCACCTCGCATTGCGTTGGCAGGCCGTGCAAAGTGGCCTCCGGGCCCGCGAGACAATGCAGGGTGCCCTCGGTGTGCCCCTGAGAAATGGTTAACCAAACGAAGGACAGTGCGGCTCGGATTGCATTGGCAGGCCGTGCAAAGGGGCCCCCGGGCCCGCGAGACGTTACAGATTGCCCTCGGTGAGCCCCTGAGAAATGGTTAACCAATTGGACTTAGTCTCTGGCAGAGAGACAAAGTGTTTTCACGAGAAATGGTTAACCAATTGGACTTAGTCTCTGGCAGAGAGGCAAAGTGTTTTCAAGAGAAATGGTTAACCAATTGGACTTAGTCTCTGGCGGAGAGACAAAGTGTTTTCCAGAGAAATGGATAACCAATTGGACTTAGTCTCTGGCAGAGAGGCAAAGTGTTTTCACGAGAAATGGTTAACCAATTGGACTTAGTCTCTGGCAGAGAGGCAAAGTGTTTTCAAGAGAAATGGTTAACCAATTGGACTTAGTCTCTGGCAGAGAGGCAAAGTGTTTTCCAGAGAAATGGTTAACCAATTGGACTTAGTCTCTGAACGGCAGGCAAATTGTGGCCTTGAGAAATGATTAACCAATTGGACTTAGTCTCTGGCGGAGAGGCAAAGTGTTTTCTCGAGAAATAATTAACCAATGAGGCCAATGGACCTCGGGTTGCATTGGCAGGCCGGGCAATGTGGCTCTTGGGCCCGCGAGAGCAAAATCCGTGCACAGACGGAAGTCCATGAGGTCAGATCCGAGGCCTTTACCCGGCACCCGGTGGGGGTATTCCCGCAGAGAGTAGCGAATCTGCCCGGCGACGGGTCAAGTTGCAATTTCTGGCATGCCACTCCTGGAGCTGGTTCATGAGTTCCCCTCGGAAGTCCCGATGAGGAAAGGGCAAAATGGCGTTTTGCGGGCTTTTAGGGCCTCCTGGACGGTAGGACTACCGCCCGACCTTACGGTTGGAATTGTTGGCAGGGGAGGTTGGCGGGGTACCTGCAGAATAGTAGGAGGTGGCAAATCGAGAATCGGTCGACATCGCCAAAAACCTTCTCGAGCCTCCAGGTCTGCAGGGACCGACCCAGGCTGCCGCCAAACCGACCGACAGGCCCTGCCGGCGGCCATTTTTGGCCATTTTCGGCATTTTTCGCCTCTTTCGGCCGGGATGGAAAAGCGGCGGCCTGAAGCCCGGGCCTGCCCGGGGAGGCCTCCTAATCGCCCGGGGGACCGGATTTGCCCCGGTGAGAGCCCCCGAAACGTCCCGAAGCCGGCCGGGAAGGCGGCCAAGGGCGAAGCACCTCGCATTGCGTTGGCAGGCCGTGCAAAGTGGCCTCCGGGCCCGCGAGACAATGCAGGGTGCCCTCGGTGTGCCCCTGAGAAATGGTTAACCAAACGAAGGACAGTGCGGCTCGGATTGCATTGGCAGGCCGTGCAAAGGGGCCCCCGGGCCCGCGAGACGTTACAGATTGCCCTCGGTGAGCCCCTGAGAAATGGTTAACCAATTGGACTTAGTCTCTGGCAGAGAGGCAAAGTGTTTTCAAGAGAAATGGTTAACCAATTGGACTTAGTCTCTGGCGGAGAGACAAAGTGTTTTCAAGAGAAATGGTTAACCAATTGGACTTAGTCTCTGGCAGAGAGGCAAAGTGTTTTCAAGAGAAATGATTAACCAATTGGACTTAGTCTCTGGCGGAGAGACAAAGTGTTTTCAAGAGAAATGGTTAACCAATTGGACTTAGTCTCTGGCGGAGAGACAAAGTGTTTTCAAGAGAAATGGATAACCAATTGGACTTAGTCTCTGGCAGAGAGGCAAAGTGTTTTCACGAGAAATGGTTAACCAATTGGACTTAGTCTCTGGCAGAGAGGCAAAGTGTTTTCAAGAGAAATGGTTAACCAATTGGACTTAGTCTCTGGCGGAGAGACAAAGTGTTATCAAGAGAAATGGTTAACCAATTGGACTTAGTCTCTGGCAGAGAGGCAAAGTGTTTTCAAGAGAAATGGTTAACCAATTGGACTTGGTCTCTGGCAGAGAGGCAAAGTGTTTTCAAGAGAAATGGTTAACCAATTGGACTTAGTCTCTGGCGGAGAGACAAAGTGTTTTGAAGAGAAATGGTTAACCAATTGGACTTCGTCTCTGGCAGAGAGGCAAAGTGTTTTCAAGAGAAATGGTTAACCAATTGGACTTGGTCTCTGAACGGCAGGCAAATTGTGGCCTTGAGAAATGATTAACCAATTGGACTTAGTCTCTGGCGGAGAGGCAAAGTGTTTTCTCGAGAAATAATTAACCAATGAGGCCAATGGACCTCGGGTTGCATTGGCAGGCCGGGCAATGAGGCTCTTGGGCCCGCGAGAGCAAAATCCGTGCACAGACGGAAGTCCATGAGGTCAGATCCGAGGCCTTTACCCGGCACCCGGTGGGGGTATTCCCGCAGAGAGTAGCGAATCTGCCCGGCGACGGGTCAAGTTGCAATTTCTGGCATGCCACTCATGGAGCTGGTTAATGAGTTCCCCGCGGAAGTCCCGATGAGGAAAGGGCAAAATGGCGTTTTGCGGGCTTTGGGGCCTCTTCGTCGGTAGGACTACCGCCCGACCTTACGGTTGGAATTGTCGGCAGGGGAGGTTGGCGGGGTACCTGCAGAATAGTAGGAGGTGGCAAATCGAGAATCGGTCGACATCGCCAAAAACCTTCTCGAGCCTCCAGGTCTGCAGGGACCGACCCAGGCTGCCGCCAAACCGACCGAGAGGCCCTGCCGGCGGCCATTTTTGGCCATTTTCGGCATTTTTCGCCTCTTTCGGCCGGGATGGAAAAGCGGCGGCCTGAAGCCCGGGCCTGCCCGGGGAGGCCTCCTAATCGCCCGGGGGACCGGATTTGCCCCGGTGAGAGCCCCCGAAACGTCCCGAAGCCGGCCGGAAAGGCGGCCAAGGGCGAAGCACCTCGCATTGCGTTGGCAGGCCGTGCAAAGTGGCCTCCGGGCCCGCGAGACAATGCAGGGTGCCCTCGGTGTGCCCCTGAGAAATGGTTAACCAAACGAAGGACAGTGCGGCTCGGATTGCATTGGCAGGCCGTGCAAAGGGGCCCCCGGGCCCGCGAGACGTTACAGATTGCCCTCGGTGAGCCCCTGAGAAATGGTTAACCAATTGGACTTAGTCTCTGGCAGAGAGACAAAGTGTTTTCACGAGAAATGGTTAACCAATTGGACTTAGTCTCTGGCAGAGAGGCAAAGTGTTTTCAAGAGAAATGGTTAACCAATTGGACTTAGTCTCTGGCGGAGAGACAAAGTGTTTTCCAGAGAAATGGATAACCAATTGGACTTAGTCTCTGGCAGAGAGGCAAAGTGTTTTCACGAGAAATGGTTAACCAATTGGACTTAGTCTCTGGCAGAGAGGCAAAGTGTTTTCAAGAGAAATGGTTAACCAATTGGACTTAGTCTCTGGCAGAGAGGCAAAGTGTTTTCCAGAGAAATGGTTAACCAATTGGACTTAGTCTCTGAACGGCAGGCAAATTGTGGCCTTGAGAAATGATTAACCAATTGGACTTAGTCTCTGGCGGAGAGGCAAAGTGTTTTCTCGAGAAATAATTAACCAATGAGGCCAATGGACCTCGGGTTGCATTGGCAGGCCGGGCAATGTGGCTCTTGGGCCCGCGAGAGCAAAATCCGTGCACAGACGGAAGTCCATGAGGTCAGATCCGAGGCCTTTACCCGGCACCCGGTGGGGGTATTCCCGCAGAGAGTAGCGAATCTGCCCGGCGACGGGTCAAGTTGCAATTTCTGGCATGCCACTCCTGGAGCTGGTTCATGAGTTCCCCTCGGAAGTCCCGATGAGGAAAGGGCAAAATGGCGTTTTGCGGGCTTTTAGGGCCTCCTGGACGGTAGGACTACCGCCCGACCTTACGGTTGGAATTGTTGGCAGGGGAGGTTGGCGGGGTACCTGCAGAATAGTAGGAGGTGGCAAATCGAGAATCGGTCGACATCGCCAAAAACCTTCTCGAGCCTCCAGGTCTGCAGGGACCGACCCAGGCTGCCGCCAAACCGACCGACAGGCCCTGCCGGCGGCCATTTTTGGCCATTTTCGGCATTTTTCGCCTCTTTCGGCCGGGATGGAAAAGCGGCGGCCTGAAGCCCGGGCCTGCCCGGGGAGGCCTCCTAATCGCCCGGGGGACCGGATTTGCCCCGGTGAGAGCCCCCGAAACGTCCCGAAGCCGGCCGGGAAGGCGGCCAAGGGCGAAGCACCTCGGATTGCATTCGCTGGCCGTGCAAAGTGGCCTCCGGGCCCGCGAGACAATGCAGGGTGCCCTCGGTGTGCCCCTGAGAAATGGTTAACCAAACGAAGGACAGTGCGCCTCGGATTGCATTGGCAGGCCGTGCAAAGGGGCCCCCGGGCCCGCGAGACGTTACAGGTTGCCCTCGGTGTGCCCCTGAGAAATGGTTAACCAATTGGACTTAGTCTCTGGCAGAGAGGCAAAGTGTTTTCAAGAGAAATGGTTAACCAATTGGACTTAGTCTCTGGCGGAGAGACAAAGTGTTATCAAGAGAAATGGTTAACCAATTGGACTTAGTCTCTGGCAGAGAGGCAAAGTGTTTTCAAGAGAAATGGTTAACCAATTGGACTTGGTCTCTGGCAGAGAGGCAAAGTGTTTTCAAGAGAAATGGTTAACCAATTGGACTTAGTCTCTGGCGGAGAGACAAAGTGTTTTGAAGAGAAATGGTTAACCAATTGGACTTCGTCTCTGGCAGAGAGGCAAAGTGTTTTCAAGAGAAATGGTTAACCAATTGGACTTGGTCTCTGAACGGCAGGCAAATTGTGGCCTTGAGAAATGATTAACCAATTGGACTTAGTCTCTGGCGGAGAGGCAAAGTGTTTTCTCGAGAAATAATTAACCAATGAGGCCAATGGACCTCGGGTTGCATTGGCAGGCCGGGCAATGAGGCTCTTGGGCCCGCGAGAGCAAAATCCGTGCACAGACGGAAGTCCATGAGGTCAGATCCGAGGCCTTTACCCGGCACCCGGTGGGGGTATTCCCGCAGAGAGTAGCGAATCTGCCCGGCGACGGGTCAAGTTGCAATTTCTGGCATGCCACTCATGGAGCTGGTTAATGAGTTCCCCGCGGAAGTCCCGATGAGGAAAGGGCAAAATGGCGTTTTGCGGGCTTTGGGGCCTCTTCGTCGGTAGGACTACCGCCCGACCTTACGGTTGGAATTGTCGGCAGGGGAGGTTGGCGGGGTACCTGCAGAATAGTAGGAGGTGGCAAATCGAGAATCGGTCGACATCGCCAAAAACCTTCTCGAGCCTCCAGGTCTGCAGGGACCGACCCAGGCTGCCGCCAAACCGACCGAGAGGCCCTGCCGGCGGCCATTTTTGGCCATTTTCGGCATTTTTCGCCTCTTTCGGCCGGGATGGAAAAGCGGCGGCCTGAAGCCCGGGCCTGCCCGGGGAGGCCTCCTAATCGCCCGGGGGACCGGATTTGCCCCGGTGAGAGCCCCCGAAACGTCCCGAAGCCGGCCGGAAAGGCGGCCAAGGGCGAAGCACCTCGCATTGCGTTGGCAGGCCGTGCAAAGTGGCCTCCGGGCCCGCGAGACAATGCAGGGTGCCCTCGGTGTGCCCCTGAGAAATGGTTAACCAAACGAAGGACAGTGCGGCTCGGATTGCATTGGCAGGCCGTGCAAAGGGGCCCCCGGGCCCGCGAGACGTTACAGATTGCCCTCGGTGAGCCCCTGAGAAATGGTTAACCAATTGGACTTAGTCTCTGGCAGAGAGACAAAGTGTTTTCACGAGAAATGGTTAACCAATTGGACTTAGTCTCTGGCAGAGAGGCAAAGTGTTTTCAAGAGAAATGGTTAACCAATTGGACTTAGTCTCTGGCGGAGAGACAAAGTGTTTTCCAGAGAAATGGATAACCAATTGGACTTAGTCTCTGGCAGAGAGGCAAAGTGTTTTCACGAGAAATGGTTAACCAATTGGACTTAGTCTCTGGCAGAGAGGCAAAGTGTTTTCAAGAGAAATGGTTAACCAATTGGACTTAGTCTCTGGCAGAGAGGCAAAGTGTTTTCCAGAGAAATGGTTAACCAATTGGACTTAGTCTCTGAACGGCAGGCAAATTGTGGCCTTGAGAAATGATTAACCAATTGGACTTAGTCTCTGGCGGAGAGGCAAAGTGTTTTCTCGAGAAATAATTAACCAATGAGGCCAATGGACCTCGGGTTGCATTGGCAGGCCGGGCAATGTGGCTCTTGGGCCCGCGAGAGCAAAATCCGTGCACAGACGGAAGTCCATGAGGTCAGATCCGAGGCCTTTACCCGGCACCCGGTGGGGGTATTCCCGCAGAGAGTAGCGAATCTGCCCGGCGACGGGTCAAGTTGCAATTTCTGGCATGCCACTCCTGGAGCTGGTTCATGAGTTCCCCTCGGAAGTCCCGATGAGGAAAGGGCAAAATGGCGTTTTGCGGGCTTTTAGGGCCTCCTGGACGGTAGGACTACCGCCCGACCTTACGGTTGGAATTGTTGGCAGGGGAGGTTGGCGGGGTACCTGCAGAATAGTAGGAGGTGGCAAATCGAGAATCGGTCGACATCGCCAAAAACCTTCTCGAGCCTCCAGGTCTGCAGGGACCGACCCAGGCTGCCGCCAAACCGACCGACAGGCCCTGCCGGCGGCCATTTTTGGCCATTTTCGGCATTTTTCGCCTCTTTCGGCCGGGATGGAAAAGCGGCGGCCTGAAGCCCGGGCCTGCCCGGGGAGGCCTCCTAATCGCCCGGGGGACCGGATTTGCCCCGGTGAGAGCCCCCGAAACGTCCCGAAGCCGGCCGGGAAGGCGGCCAAGGGCGAAGCACCTCGCATTGCGTTGGCAGGCCGTGCAAAGTGGCCTCCGGGCCCGCGAGACAATGCAGGGTGCCCTCGGTGTGCCCCTGAGAAATGGTTAACCAAACGAAGGACAGTGCGGCTCGGATTGCATTGGCAGGCCGTGCAAAGGGGCCCCCGGGCCCGCGAGACGTTACAGATTGCCCTCGGTGAGCCCCTGAGAAATGGTTAACCAATTGGACTTAGTCTCTGGCAGAGAGGCAAAGTGTTTTCAAGAGAAATGGTTAACCAATTGGACTTAGTCTCTGGCGGAGAGACAAAGTGTTTTCAAGAGAAATGGTTAACCAATTGGACTTAGTCTCTGGCAGAGAGGCAAAGTGTTTTCAAGAGAAATGATTAACCAATTGGACTTAGTCTCTGGCGGAGAGACAAAGTGTTTTCAAGAGAAATGGTTAACCAATTGGACTTAGTCTCTGGCGGAGAGACAAAGTGTTTTCAAGAGAAATGGATAACCAATTGGACTTAGTCTCTGGCAGAGAGGCAAAGTGTTTTCACGAGAAATGGTTAACCAATTGGACTTAGTCTCTGGCAGAGAGGCAAAGTGTTTTCAAGAGAAATGGTTAACCAATTGGACTTAGTCTCTGGCGGAGAGACAAAGTGTTATCAAGAGAAATGGTTAACCAATTGGACTTAGTCTCTGGCAGAGAGGCAAAGTGTTTTCAAGAGAAATGGTTAACCAATTGGACTTGGTCTCTGGCAGAGAGGCAAAGTGTTTTCAAGAGAAATGGTTAACCAATTGGACTTAGTCTCTGGCGGAGAGACAAAGTGTTTTGAAGAGAAATGGTTAACCAATTGGACTTCGTCTCTGGCAGAGAGGCAAAGTGTTTTCAAGAGAAATGGTTAAACAATTGGACTTGGTCTCTGAACGGCAGGCAAATTGTGGCCTTGAGAAATGATTAACCAATTGGACTTAGTCTCTGGCGGAGAGGCAAAGTGTTTTCTCGAGAAATAATTAACCAATGAGGCCAATGGACCTCGGGTTGCATTGGCAGGCCGGGCAATGAGGCTCTTGGGCCCGCGAGAGCAAAATCCGTGCACAGACGGAAGTCCATGAGGTCAGATCCGAGGCCTTTACCCGGCACCCGGTGGGGGTATTCCCGCAGAGAGTAGCGAATCTGCCCGGCGACGGGTCAAGTTGCAATTTCTGGCATGCCACTCATGGAGCTGGTTAATGAGTTCCCCGCGGAAGTCCCGATGAGGAAAGGGCAAAATGGCGTTTTGCGGGCTTTGGGGCCTCTTCGTCGGTAGGACTACCGCCCGACCTTACGGTTGGAATTGTTGGCAGGGGAGGTTGGCGGGGTACCTGCAGAATAGTAGGAGGTGGCAAATCGAGAATCGGTCGACATCGCCAAAAACCTTCTCGAGCCTCCAGGTCTGCAGGGACCGACCCAGGCTGCCGCCAAACCGACCGACAGGCCCTGCCGGCGGCCATTTTTGGCCATTTTCGGCATTTTTCGCCTCTTTCGGCCGGGATGGAAAAGCGGCGGCCTGAAGCCCGGGCCTGCCCGGGGAGGCCTCCTAATCGCCCGGGGGACCGGATTTGCCCCGGTGAGAGCCCCCGAAACGTCCCGAAGCCGGCCGGGAAGGCGGCCAAGGGCGAAGCACCTCGGATTGCATTGGCAGGCCGTGCAAAGTGGCCTCCGGGCCCGCGAGACAATGCAGGGTGCCCTCGGTGTGCCCCTGAGAAATGGTTAACCAAACGAAGGACAGTGCGCCTCGGATTGCATTGGCAGGCCGTGCAAAGGGGCCCCCGGGCCCGCGAGACGTTACAGGTTGCCCTCGGTGTGCCCCTGAGAAATGGTTAACCAATTGGACTTAGTCTCTGGCAGAGAGGCAAAGTGTTTTCAAGAGAAATGGTTAACCAATTGGACTTAGTCTCTGGCAGAGAGGCAAAGTGTTTTCCAGAGAAATGGTTAACCAATTGGACTTAGTCTCTGGCGGAGAGACAAAGTGTTTTCAAGAGAAATGGATAACCAATTGGACTTAGTCTCTGGCAGAGAGGCAAAGTGTTTTCACGAGAAATGGTTAACCAATTGGACTTAGTCTCTGGCAGAGAGGCAAAGTGTTTTCAAGAGAAATGGTTAACCAATTGGACTTAGTCTCTGGCGGAGAGACAAAGTGTTATCAAGAGAAATGGTTAACCAATTGGACTTAGTCTCTGGCAGAGAGGCAAAGTGTTTTCAAGAGAAATGGTTAACCAATTGGACTTGGTCTCTGGCAGAGAGGCAAAGTGTTTTCAAGAGAAATGGTTAACCAATTGGACTTAGTCTCTGGCGGAGAGACAAAGTGTTTTGAAGAGAAATGGTTAACATTGGACTTAGTCTCTGCGGAGAGACAATGAAATGGTTAACCAATTGGACTGTCTCTGGCAGAGACAAAGTCACAAAAATTGGTTAACCAAGGCGTCTCTGACGCCAGGGATTAACCAATTGGACTTAGTCTCTGCGGAGCAAAGTGTTTTCTCGAGAAATAATTAACCAATGAGGCCAATGGACCTCGGGTTGCATTGGCAGGCCGGGCAATGAGGCTCTTGGGCCCGCGAGAGCAAAATCCGTGCACAGACGGAAGTCCATGAGGTCAGATCCGAGGCCTTTACCCGGCACCCGGTGGGGGTATTCCCGCAGAGAGTAGCGAATCTGCCCGGCGACGGGTCAAGTTGCAATTTCTGGCATGCCACTCATGGAGCTGGTTAATGAGTTCCCCGCGGAAGTCCCGATGAGGAAAGGGCAAAATGGCGTTTTGCGGGCTTTGGGGCCTCTTCGTCGGTAGGACTACCGCCCGACCTTACGGTTGGAATTGTCGGCAGGGGAGGTTGGCGGGGTACCTGCAGAATAGTAGGAGGTGGCAAATCGAGAATCGGTCGACATCGCCAAAAACCTTCTCGAGCCTCCAGGTCTGCAGGGACCGACCCAGGCTGCCGCCAAACCGACCGAGAGGCCCTGCCGGCGGCCATTTTTGGCCATTTTCGGCATTTTTCGCCTCTTTCGGCCGGGATGGAAAAGCGGCGGCCTGAAGCCCGGGCCTGCCCGGGGAGGCCTCCTAATCGCCCGGGGGACCGGATTTGCCCCGGTGAGAGCCCCCGAAACGTCCCGAAGCCGGCCGGAAAGGCGGCCAAGGGCGAAGCACCTCGCATTGCGTTGGCAGGCCGTGCAAAGTGGCCTCCGGGCCCGCGAGACAATGCAGGGTGCCCTCGGTGTGCCCCTGAGAAATGGTTAACCAAACGAAGGACAGTGCGGCTCGGATTGCATTGGCAGGCCGTGCAAAGGGGCCCCCGGGCCCGCGAGACGTTACAGATTGCCCTCGGTGAGCCCCTGAGAAATGGTTAACCAATTGGACTTAGTCTCTGGCAGAGAGACAAAGTGTTTTCACGAGAAATGGTTAACCAATTGGACTTAGTCTCTGGCAGAGAGGCAAAGTGTTTTCAAGAGAAATGGTTAACCAATTGGACTTAGTCTCTGGCGGAGAGACAAAGTGTTTTCCAGAGAAATGGATAACCAATTGGACTTAGTCTCTGGCAGAGAGGCAAAGTGTTTTCACGAGAAATGGTTAACCAATTGGACTTAGTCTCTGGCAGAGAGGCAAAGTGTTTTCAAGAGAAATGGTTAACCAATTGGACTTAGTCTCTGGCAGAGAGGCAAAGTGTTTTCCAGAGAAATGGTTAACCAATTGGACTTAGTCTCTGAACGGCAGGCAAATTGTGGCCTTGAGAAATGATTAACCAATTGGACTTAGTCTCTGGCGGAGAGGCAAAGTGTTTTCTCGAGAAATAATTAACCAATGAGGCCAATGGACCTCGGGTTGCATTGGCAGGCCGGGCAATGTGGCTCTTGGGCCCGCGAGAGCAAAATCCGTGCACAGACGGAAGTCCATGAGGTCAGATCCGAGGCCTTTACCCGGCACCCGGTGGGGGTATTCCCGCAGAGAGTAGCGAATCTGCCCGGCGACGGGTCAAGTTGCAATTTCTGGCATGCCACTCCTGGAGCTGGTTCATGAGTTCCCCTCGGAAGTCCCGATGAGGAAAGGGCAAAATGGCGTTTTGCGGGCTTTTAGGGCCTCCTGGACGGTAGGACTACCGCCCGACCTTACGGTTGGAATTGTTGGCAGGGGAGGTTGGCGGGGTACCTGCAGAATAGTAGGAGGTGGCAAATCGAGAATCGGTCGACATCGCCAAAAACCTTCTCGAGCCTCCAGGTCTGCAGGGACCGACCCAGGCTGCCGCCAAACCGACCGACAGGCCCTGCCGGCGGCCATTTTTGGCCATTTTCGGCATTTTTCGCCTCTTTCGGCCGGGATGGAAAAGCGGCGGCCTGAAGCCCGGGCCTGCCCGGGGAGGCCTCCTAATCGCCCGGGGGACCGGATTTGCCCCGGTGAGAGCCCCCGAAACGTCCCGAAGCCGGCCGGGAAGGCGGCCAAGGGCGAAGCACCTCGCATTGCGTTGGCAGGCCGTGCAAAGTGGCCTCCGGGCCCGCGAGACAATGCAGGGTGCCCTCGGTGTGCCCCTGAGAAATGGTTAACCAAACGAAGGACAGTGCGGCTCGGATTGCATTGGCAGGCCGTGCAAAGGGGCCCCCGGGCCCGCGAGACGTTACAGATTGCCCTCGGTGAGCCCCTGAGAAATGGTTAACCAATTGGACTTAGTCTCTGGCAGAGAGGCAAAGTGTTTTCAAGAGAAATGGTTAACCAATTGGACTTAGTCTCTGGCGGAGAGACAAAGTGTTTTCAAGAGAAATGGTTAACCAATTGGACTTAGTCTCTGGCAGAGAGGCAAAGTGTTTTCAAGAGAAATGATTAACCAATTGGACTTAGTCTCTGGCGGAGAGACAAAGTGTTTTCAAGAGAAATGGTTAACCAATTGGACTTAGTCTCTGGCGGAGAGACAAAGTGTTTTCAAGAGAAATGGATAACCAATTGGACTTAGTCTCTGGCAGAGAGGCAAAGTGTTTTCACGAGAAATGGTTAACCAATTGGACTTAGTCTCTGGCAGAGAGGCAAAGTGTTTTCAAGAGAAATGGTTAACCAATTGGACTTAGTCTCTGGCGGAGAGACAAAGTGTTATCAAGAGAAATGGTTAACCAATTGGACTTAGTCTCTGGCAGAGAGGCAAAGTGTTTTCAAGAGAAATGGTTAACCAATTGGACTTGGTCTCTGGCAGAGAGGCAAAGTGTTTTCAAGAGAAATGGTTAACCAATTGGACTTAGTCTCTGGCGGAGAGACAAAGTGTTTTGAAGAGAAATGGTTAACCAATTGGACTTCGTCTCTGGCAGAGAGGCAAAGTGTTTTCAAGAGAAATGGTTAACCAATTGGACTTGGTCTCTGAACGGCAGGCAAATTGTGGCCTTGAGAAATGATTAACCAATTGGACTTAGTCTCTGGCGGAGAGGCAAAGTGTTTTCTCGAGAAATAATTAACCAATGAGGCCAATGGACCTCGGGTTGCATTGGCAGGCCGGGCAATGAGGCTCTTGGGCCCGCGAGAGCAAAATCCGTGCACAGACGGAAGTCCATGAGGTCAGATCCGAGGCCTTTACCCGGCACCCGGTGGGGGTATTCCCGCAGAGAGTAGCGAATCTGCCCGGCGACGGGTCAAGTTGCAATTTCTGGCATGCCACTCATGGAGCTGGTTAATGAGTTCCCCGCGGAAGTCCCGATGAGGAAAGGGCAAAATGGCGTTTTGCGGGCTTTGGGGCCTCTTCGTCGGTAGGACTACCGCCCGACCTTACGGTTGGAATTGTCGGCAGGGGAGGTTGGCGGGGTACCTGCAGAATAGTAGGAGGTGGCAAATCGAGAATCGGTCGACATCGCCAAAAACCTTCTCGAGCCTCCAGGTCTGCAGGGACCGACCCAGGCTGCCGCCAAACCGACCGAGAGGCCCTGCCGGCGGCCATTTTTGGCCATTTTCGGCATTTTTCGCCTCTTTCGGCCGGGATGGAAAAGCGGCGGCCTGAAGCCCGGGCCTGCCCGGGGAGGCCTCCTAATCGCCCGGGGGACCGGATTTGCCCCGGTGAGAGCCCCCGAAACGTCCCGAAGCCGGCCGGAAAGGCGGCCAAGGGCGAAGCACCTCGCATTGCGTTGGCAGGCCGTGCAAAGTGGCCTCCGGGCCCGCGAGACAATGCAGGGTGCCCTCGGTGTGCCCCTGAGAAATGGTTAACCAAACGAAGGACAGTGCGGCTCGGATTGCATTGGCAGGCCGTGCAAAGGGGCCCCCGGGCCCGCGAGACGTTACAGATTGCCCTCGGTGAGCCCCTGAGAAATGGTTAACCAATTGGACTTAGTCTCTGGCAGAGAGACAAAGTGTTTTCACGAGAAATGGTTAACCAATTGGACTTAGTCTCTGGCAGAGAGGCAAAGTGTTTTCAAGAGAAATGGTTAACCAATTGGACTTAGTCTCTGGCGGAGAGACAAAGTGTTTTCCAGAGAAATGGATAACCAATTGGACTTAGTCTCTGGCAGAGAGGCAAAGTGTTTTCACGAGAAATGGTTAACCAATTGGACTTAGTCTCTGGCAGAGAGGCAAAGTGTTTTCAAGAGAAATGGTTAACCAATTGGACTTAGTCTCTGGCAGAGAGGCAAAGTGTTTTCCAGAGAAATGGTTAACCAATTGGACTTAGTCTCTGAACGGCAGGCAAATTGTGGCCTTGAGAAATGATTAACCAATTGGACTTAGTCTCTGGCGGAGAGGCAAAGTGTTTTCTCGAGAAATAATTAACCAATGAGGCCAATGGACCTCGGGTTGCATTGGCAGGCCGGGCAATGTGGCTCTTGGGCCCGCGAGAGCAAAATCCGTGCACAGACGGAAGTCCATGAGGTCAGATCCGAGGCCTTTACCCGGCACCCGGTGGGGGTATTCCCGCAGAGAGTAGCGAATCTGCCCGGCGACGGGTCAAGTTGCAATTTCTGGCATGCCACTCCTGGAGCTGGTTCATGAGTTCCCCTCGGAAGTCCCGATGAGGAAAGGGCAAAATGGCGTTTTGCGGGCTTTTAGGGCCTCCTGGACGGTAGGACTACCGCCCGACCTTACGGTTGGAATTGTTGGCAGGGGAGGTTGGCGGGGTACCTGCAGAATAGTAGGAGGTGGCAAATCGAGAATCGGTCGACATCGCCAAAAACCTTCTCGAGCCTCCAGGTCTGCAGGGACCGACCCAGGCTGCCGCCAAACCGACCGACAGGCCCTGCCGGCGGCCATTTTTGGCCATTTTCGGCATTTTTCGCCTCTTTCGGCCGGGATGGAAAAGCGGCGGCCTGAAGCCCGGGCCTGCCCGGGGAGGCCTCCTAATCGCCCGGGGGACCGGATTTGCCCCGGTGAGAGCCCCCGAAACGTCCCGAAGCCGGCCGGGAAGGCGGCCAAGGGCGAAGCACCTCGCATTGCGTTGGCAGGCCGTGCAAAGTGGCCTCCGGGCCCGCGAGACAATGCAGGGTGCCCTCGGTGTGCCCCTGAGAAATGGTTAACCAAACGAAGGACAGTGCGGCTCGGATTGCATTGGCAGGCCGTGCAAAGGGGCCCCCGGGCCCGCGAGACGTTACAGATTGCCCTCGGTGAGCCCCTGAGAAATGGTTAACCAATTGGACTTAGTCTCTGGCCTCGGATTGCATTGGCAGGCCGTGCAAAGGGGCCCCCGGGCCCGCGAGACGTTACAGGTTGCCCTCGGTGTGCCCCTGAGAAATGGTTAACCAATTGGACTTAGTCTCTGGCAGAGAGGCAAAGTGTTTTCAAGAGAAATGGTTAACCAATTGGACTTAGTCTCTGGCAGAGAGGCAAAGTGTTTTCCAGAGAAATGGTTAACCAATTGGACTTAGTCTCTGGCGGAGAGACAAAGTGTTTTCAAGAGAAATGGATAACCAATTGGACTTAGTCTCTGGCAGAGAGGCAAAGTGTTTTCACGAGAAATGGTTAACCAATTGGACTTAGTCTCTGGCAGAGAGGCAAAGTGTTTTCAAGAGAAATGGTTAACCAATTGGACTTAGTCTCTGGCGGAGAGACAAAGTGTTATCAAGAGAAATGGTTAACCAATTGGACTTAGTCTCTGGCAGAGAGGCAAAGTGTTTTCAAGAGAAATGGTTAACCAATTGGACTTGGTCTCTGGCAGAGAGGCAAAGTGTTTTCAAGAGAAATGGTTAACCAATTGGACTTAGTCTCTGGCGGAGAGACAAAGTGTTTTGAAGAGAAATGGTTAACCAATTGGACTTCGTCTCTGGCAGAGAGGCAAAGTGTTTTCAAGAGAAATGGTTAACCAATTGGACTTGGTCTCTGAACGGCAGGCAAATTGTGGCCTTGAGAAATGATTAACCAATTGGACTTAGTCTCTGGCGGAGAGGCAAAGTGTTTTCTCGAGAAATAATTAACCAATGAGGCCAATGGACCTCGGGTTGCATTGGCAGGCCGGGCAATGAGGCTCTTGGGCCCGCGAGAGCAAAATCCGTGCACAGACGGAAGTCCATGAGGTCAGATCCGAGGCCTTTACCCGGCACCCGGTGGGGGTATTCCCGCAGAGAGTAGCGAATCTGCCCGGCGACGGGTCAAGTTGCAATTTCTGGCATGCCACTCATGGAGCTGGTTAATGAGTTCCCCGCGGAAGTCCCGATGAGGAAAGGGCAAAATGGCGTTTTGCGGGCTTTGGGGCCTCTTCGTCGGTAGGACTACCGCCCGACCTTACGGTTGGAATTGTCGGCAGGGGAGGTTGGCGGGGTACCTGCAGAATAGTAGGAGGTGGCAAATCGAGAATCGGTCGACATCGCCAAAAACCTTCTCGAGCCTCCAGGTCTGCAGGGACCGACCCAGGCTGCCGCCAAACCGACCGAGAGGCCCTGCCGGCGGCCATTTTTGGCCATTTTCGGCATTTTTCGCCTCTTTCGGCCGGGATGGAAAAGCGGCGGCCTGAAGCCCGGGCCTGCCCGGGGAGGCCTCCTAATCGCCCGGGGGACCGGATTTGCCCCGGTGAGAGCCCCCGAAACGTCCCGAAGCCGGCCGGAAAGGCGGCCAAGGGCGAAGCACCTCGCATTGCGTTGGCAGGCCGTGCAAAGTGGCCTCCGGGCCCGCGAGACAATGCAGGGTGCCCTCGGTGTGCCCCTGAGAAATGGTTAACCAAACGAAGGACAGTGCGGCTCGGATTGCATTGGCAGGCCGTGCAAAGGGGCCCCCGGGCCCGCGAGACGTTACAGATTGCCCTCGGTGAGCCCCTGAGAAATGGTTAACCAATTGGACTTAGTCTCTGGCAGAGAGACAAAGTGTTTTCACGAGAAATGGTTAACCAATTGGACTTAGTCTCTGGCAGAGAGGCAAAGTGTTTTCAAGAGAAATGGTTAACCAATTGGACTTAGTCTCTGGCGGAGAGACAAAGTGTTTTCCAGAGAAATGGATAACCAATTGGACTTAGTCTCTGGCAGAGAGGCAAAGTGTTTTCACGAGAAATGGTTAACCAATTGGACTTAGTCTCTGGCAGAGAGGCAAAGTGTTTTCAAGAGAAATGGTTAACCAATTGGACTTAGTCTCTGGCAGAGAGGCAAAGTGTTTTCCAGAGAAATGGTTAACCAATTGGACTTAGTCTCTGAACGGCAGGCAAATTGTGGCCTTGAGAAATGATTAACCAATTGGACTTAGTCTCTGGCGGAGAGGCAAAGTGTTTTCTCGAGAAATAATTAACCAATGAGGCCAATGGACCTCGGGTTGCATTGGCAGGCCGGGCAATGTGGCTCTTGGGCCCGCGAGAGCAAAATCCGTGCACAGACGGAAGTCCATGAGGTCAGATCCGAGGCCTTTACCCGGCACCCGGTGGGGGTATTCCCGCAGAGAGTAGCGAATCTGCCCGGCGACGGGTCAAGTTGCAATTTCTGGCATGCCACTCCTGGAGCTGGTTCATGAGTTCCCCTCGGAAGTCCCGATGAGGAAAGGGCAAAATGGCGTTTTGCGGGCTTTTAGGGCCTCCTGGACGGTAGGACTACCGCCCGACCTTACGGTTGGAATTGTTGGCAGGGGAGGTTGGCGGGGTACCTGCAGAATAGTAGGAGGTGGCAAATCGAGAATCGGTCGACATCGCCAAAAACCTTCTCGAGCCTCCAGGTCTGCAGGGACCGACCCAGGCTGCCGCCAAACCGACCGACAGGCCCTGCCGGCGGCCATTTTTGGCCATTTTCGGCATTTTTCGCCTCTTTCGGCCGGGATGGAAAAGCGGCGGCCTGAAGCCCGGGCCTGCCCGGGGAGGCCTCCTAATCGCCCGGGGGACCGGATTTGCCCCGGTGAGAGCCCCCGAAACGTCCCGAAGCCGGCCGGGAAGGCGGCCAAGGGCGAAGCACCTCGCATTGCGTTGGCAGGCCGTGCAAAGTGGCCTCCGGGCCCGCGAGACAATGCAGGGTGCCCTCGGTGTGCCCCTGAGAAATGGTTAACCAAACGAAGGACAGTGCGGCTCGGATTGCATTGGCAGGCCGTGCAAAGGGGCCCCCGGGCCCGCGAGACGTTACAGATTGCCCTCGGTGAGCCCCTGAGAAATGGTTAACCAATTGGACTTAGTCTCTGGCAGAGAGGCAAAGTGTTTTCAAGAGAAATGGTTAACCAATTGGACTTAGTCTCTGGCGGAGAGACAAAGTGTTTTCAAGAGAAATGGTTAACCAATTGGACTTAGTCTCTGGCAGAGAGGCAAAGTGTTTTCAAGAGAAATGATTAACCAATTGGACTTAGTCTCTGGCGGAGAGACAAAGTGTTTTCAAGAGAAATGGTTAACCAATTGGACTTAGTCTCTGGCGGAGAGACAAAGTGTTTTCAAGAGAAATGGATAACCAATTGGACTTAGTCTCTGGCAGAGAGGCAAAGTGTTTTCACGAGAAATGGTTAACCAATTGGACTTAGTCTCTGGCAGAGAGGCAAAGTGTTTTCAAGAGAAATGGTTAACCAATTGGACTTAGTCTCTGGCGGAGAGACAAAGTGTTATCAAGAGAAATGGTTAACCAATTGGACTTAGTCTCTGGCAGAGAGGCAAAGTGTTTTCAAGAGAAATGGTTAACCAATTGGACTTGGTCTCTGGCAGAGAGGCAAAGTGTTTTCAAGAGAAATGGTTAACCAATTGGACTTAGTCTCTGGCGGAGAGACAAAGTGTTTTGAAGAGAAATGGTTAACCAATTGGACTTCGTCTCTGGCAGAGAGGCAAAGTGTTTTCAAGAGAAATGGTTAACCAATTGGACTTGGTCTCTGAACGGCAGGCAAATTGTGGCCTTGAGAAATGATTAACCAATTGGACTTAGTCTCTGGCGGAGAGGCAAAGTGTTTTCTCGAGAAATAATTAACCAATGAGGCCAATGGACCTCGGGTTGCATTGGCAGGCCGGGCAATGAGGCTCTTGGGCCCGCGAGAGCAAAATCCGTGCACAGACGGAAGTCCATGAGGTCAGATCCGAGGCCTTTACCCGGCACCCGGTGGGGGTATTCCCGCAGAGAGTAGCGAATCTGCCCGGCGACGGGTCAAGTTGCAATTTCTGGCATGCCACTCATGGAGCTGGTTAATGAGTTCCCCGCGGAAGTCCCGATGAGGAAAGGGCAAAATGGCGTTTTGCGGGCTTTGGGGCCTCTTCGTCGGTAGGACTACCGCCCGACCTTACGGTTGGAATTGTCGGCAGGGGAGGTTGGCGGGGTACCTGCAGAATAGTAGGAGGTGGCAAATCGAGAATCGGTCGACATCGCCAAAAACCTTCTCGAGCCTCCAGGTCTGCAGGGACCGACCCAGGCTGCCGCCAAACCGACCGAGAGGCCCTGCCGGCGGCCATTTTTGGCCATTTTCGGCATTTTTCGCCTCTTTCGGCCGGGATGGAAAAGCGGCGGCCTGAAGCCCGGGCCTGCCCGGGGAGGCCTCCTAATCGCCCGGGGGACCGGATTTGCCCCGGTGAGAGCCCCCGAAACGTCCCGAAGCCGGCCGGAAAGGCGGCCAAGGGCGAAGCACCTCGCATTGCGTTGGCAGGCCGTGCAAAGTGGCCTCCGGGCCCGCGAGACAATGCAGGGTGCCCTCGGTGTGCCCCTGAGAAATGGTTAACCAAACGAAGGACAGTGCGGCTCGGATTGCATTGGCAGGCCGTGCAAAGGGGCCCCCGGGCCCGCGAGACGTTACAGATTGCCCTCGGTGAGCCCCTGAGAAATGGTTAACCAATTGGACTTAGTCTCTGGCAGAGAGACAAAGTGTTTTCACGAGAAATGGTTAACCAATTGGACTTAGTCTCTGGCAGAGAGGCAAAGTGTTTTCAAGAGAAATGGTTAACCAATTGGACTTAGTCTCTGGCGGAGAGACAAAGTGTTTTCCAGAGAAATGGATAACCAATTGGACTTAGTCTCTGGCAGAGAGGCAAAGTGTTTTCACGAGAAATGGTTAACCAATTGGACTTAGTCTCTGGCAGAGAGGCAAAGTGTTTTCAAGAGAAATGGTTAACCAATTGGACTTAGTCTCTGGCAGAGAGGCAAAGTGTTTTCCAGAGAAATGGTTAACCAATTGGACTTAGTCTCTGAACGGCAGGCAAATTGTGGCCTTGAGAAATGATTAACCAATTGGACTTAGTCTCTGGCGGAGAGGCAAAGTGTTTTCTCGAGAAATAATTAACCAATGAGGCCAATGGACCTCGGGTTGCATTGGCAGGCCGGGCAATGTGGCTCTTGGGCCCGCGAGAGCAAAATCCGTGCACAGACGGAAGTCCATGAGGTCAGATCCGAGGCCTTTACCCGGCACCCGGTGGGGGTATTCCCGCAGAGAGTAGCGAATCTGCCCGGCGACGGGTCAAGTTGCAATTTCTGGCATGCCACTCCTGGAGCTGGTTCATGAGTTCCCCTCGGAAGTCCCGATGAGGAAAGGGCAAAATGGCGTTTTGCGGGCTTTTAGGGCCTCCTGGACGGTAGGACTACCGCCCGACCTTACGGTTGGAATTGTTGGCAGGGGAGGTTGGCGGGGTACCTGCAGAATAGTAGGAGGTGGCAAATCGAGAATCGGTCGACATCGCCAAAAACCTTCTCGAGCCTCCAGGTCTGCAGGGACCGACCCAGGCTGCCGCCAAACCGACCGACAGGCCCTGCCGGCGGCCATTTTTGGCCATTTTCGGCATTTTTCGCCTCTTTCGGCCGGGATGGAAAAGCGGCGGCCTGAAGCCCGGGCCTGCCCGGGGAGGCCTCCTAATCGCCCGGGGGACCGGATTTGCCCCGGTGAGAGCCCCCGAAACGTCCCGAAGCCGGCCGGGAAGGCGGCCAAGGGCGAAGCACCTCGCATTGCGTTGGCAGGCCGTGCAAAGTGGCCTCCGGGCCCGCGAGACAATGCAGGGTGCCCTCGGTGTGCCCCTGAGAAATGGTTAACCAAACGAAGGACAGTGCGGCTCGGATTGCATTGGCAGGCCGTGCAAAGGGGCCCCCGGGCCCGCGAGACGTTACAGATTGCCCTCGGTGAGCCCCTGAGAAATGGTTAACCAATTGGACTTAGTCTCTGGCAGAGAGGCAAAGTGTTTTCAAGAGAAATGGTTAACCAATTGGACTTAGTCTCTGGCGGAGAGACAAAGTGTTTTCAAGAGAAATGGTTAACCAATTGGACTTAGTCTCTGGCAGAGAGGCAAAGTGTTTTCAAGAGAAATGATTAACCAATTGGACTTAGTCTCTGGCGGAGAGACAAAGTGTTTTCACGAGAAATGGTTAACCAATTGGACTTAGTCTCTGGCAGAGAGGCAGAGAGGCAAAGTGTTTTCACGAGAAATGGTTAACCAATTGGACTTAGTCTCTGGCAGAGAGGCAAAGTGTTTTCAAGAGAAATGGTTAACCAATTGGACTTAGTCTCTGGCAGAGAGGCAAAGTGTTTTCCAGAGAAATGGTTAACCAATTGGACTTTGTCGCTGGCGGAGAGACAAAGTGTTTTCACGAGAAATGGTTAACCAATTGGACTTAGTCTCTGGCAGAGAGGCAAAGTGTTTTCACGAGAAATGGTTAACCAATTGGACTTAGTCTCTGGCAGAGAGGCAAAGTGTTTTCAAGAGAAATGGTTAACCAATTGGACTTGGTCTCTGAACGGCAGGCAAATTGTGGCCTTGAGAAATGATTAACCAATTGGACTAAGTCTCTGGCGGAGAGACAAAGTGTTTTCACGAGAAATGGTTAACCAATTGGACTTAGTCTCTGGCAGAGAGGCAAAGTGTTTTCAAGAGAAATGGTTAACCAATTGGACTTAGTCTCTGGCGGAGAGACAAAGTGTTTTCAAGAGAAATGGTTAACCAATTGGACTTAGTCTCTGGCAGAGAGGCAGAGAGGCAAAGTGTTTTCAAGAGAAATGGTTAACCAATTGGACTTGGTCTCTGAACGGCAGGCAAATTGTGGCCTTGAGAAATGATTAACCAATTGGACTAAGTCTCTGGCGGAGAGACAAAGTGTTTTCACGAGAAATGGTTAACCAATTGGACTTAGTCTCTGGCAGAGAGGCAAAGTTTTTTCAAGAGAAATGGTTAACCAATTGGACTTAGTCTCTGGCAGAGAGGCAAAGTGTTTTCAAGAGAAATGGTTAACCAATTGGACTTGGTCTCTGAACGGCAGGCAAATTGTGGCCTTGAGAAATGATTAACCAATTGGACTTAGTCTCTGGCGCAGAGACAAAGTGTTTTCACGAGAAATGGTTAACCAATTGGACTTAGTCTCTGGCAGAGAGACAAAGTGTTTTCACGAGAAATGGGTAACCAATTGGACTTAGTCTCTGAACGGCAGGTAAACTGTGGCCATGAGAAATGGTTAACCAATTGGACTTCGTCTCTGGCAGAGAGGCAAAGTGTTTTCAAGAGAAATGGTTAACCAATTGGACTTAGTCTCTGGCGGAGAGGCAAAGTGTTTTCACGAGAAATGGTTAACCAATTGGACTTAGTCTCTGAACGGCAGGCAAATTGCGGCCATGAGAAATGGTTAACCAATTGGACTTAGTCTCTGGCAGAGAGTCAAAGTGTTTTCCTGAGAAATGGTTAACCAATTGGACTTAGTCTCTGGCGGAGAGGCAAAGTGTTTCCCGTTGTAATGGTTGGCCAATGCACTTCGGATTGCGTTGGTAGGCCGTGGAAAGTGGCTCTTGGGCCCGCGAGAGCAAAATCCGTGCGCAGACGGAAGTCCATGAGGTCAGATCCGAGGCCTTTACCCGGCACCCGGTGGGGGTATTCCCGCAGAGAGTAGCGGGTGTGCCCGGCGACGGGTCAAGTTGCAATTTCTGGCATACCACTCCTGGAGCTCGTTAATGAGTTCCCCTCGGAAGTCCCGATGAGAAAATGGCAAAATGGCGTTTTGCGGGCTTTGGGGCCTCTTCGTCGGTAGGACTACCGCCCGACCTTACGGTTGCAATTGTTGGCAGGGGAGGTTGGCGGGGTACCCGGAGATTTTCGGGGACACGATTTTCAGAACATTTTCAGACAACGGTCACACTTTAAAAATGCCCAGAAAAGTGCGACTTTGAGGGTGGTAAGCGTTTTCAAATAGAATACCTTTCAAAGAGCTCTCGGAAGTCCTATATGAGGATTTAAGATGAATTTGTGCGGGCTTTCCGAACTCCGTTGTCGGTCTGAAATATCGGCCAGGGTCC
>NW_027596888.1:70000-82500 GCF_964194155.1 Cetorhinus maximus
GGGAAGGTGCAAAAAGGGCCGATAAGACCGAACCGGCACGAGTAACAGGCTGCCGGGGGCGGGTTCCCAGCAAACCAGGTGAGGGGGCGTGGCCGGAGGCCGCGCAGGAGAGCCGCCCGCCCGTGAGTACGGTTAGAGGCAGCAGCGGGCTTCCCCAGCAGGGCAGAAGCCGAAGTGCAGGGAGCGAAATGGTTAACCAGCGAGCAGGCAGCATTCCGGCAGGGCTGGAGGGCGAAAAACGGCGTAAAATAACGGACCGGCAGGAGGAAATGGCTGCCGGGGGGCGGACCCAGAGCCCCCACGTGAGGGGGCGGTTCGGGTGGCAGAGCCGCGCATGCGCGGTTGGAAAACGCGTCACGTCGGAGCAGGGTGAAATCATTAACCAGTCGGCCGCTTCGGCGTCGGCTGGCCGGGCCGAGGAGGGTCGGACCGGGGAAAGGTTCCCGGTTTCGTGTCCGTCGGGTGGTCCCGAGTGCGGCAGGAAAAAATCCGGAATCCTGGGAGCCTTTTTTAAAAAAGAACCGGTCCGGGATGGGGTCGGATTTGGAAGCGTTTGCGGGGCCTAGGTGCCTCTTCGTCGGCATGACTACCGGACGGTCACCCGCCGATCGGCATTTGCGATTTGTTGGCTGGGGAGGTTGGCGGGGTACCTGCAGAATAGTAGGAGGTGGCAAATCGAGAATCGGTCGACATCGCCAAGTGCCTTCTCGAGCCTCCAGGTCTGCAGGGACCGACCCAGGCTGCCCCCAAACCGACCGCGAGGCCGTGCCGGGCGGCCATTTTTGGCCATTTTCGGCATTTTTCGCGTCTTTCGGTAGGTCACGGAAAGCGGCGGCCTGAAGCCCGGGCGTGCCCGGGGAAGGCTCCCCTTCGCCCGCGGGACCGGATTTGCCCCGGAAACGTCCCGAAGCCGGCCGGGAAGGCGGTTTCGAGGGCGAAGCACCTCCGATTGCCTTCGCAAGGCCGGGGAAAGTGGCCCCTGGGCCCGGGAGAGCAAAATCCGTGCGAGGACGGAAGCCCATGAGGTCAGATCCGAGGCTCTTACCCGGCGCCCGGTGGGGGTATTCCCGCAAAGAGCAGCGAGTGCGCCCGGCGACGGGTCAAGTTGCAATTTCTGGCATGCCACTCCTGGAGCTGGTTCATGAGTTCCCCTCGGAAGTCCCGATGAGGAAAGGGCAAAATGGCGTTTTGCGGGCTTTGGGGCCTCTTCGTCGGTAGGACTACCGCCCGACCTTACGGTTGGAATTGTCGGCAGGGGAGGTTGGCGGGGTACCTGCAGAATAGTAGGAGGTGGCAAATCGAGAATCGGTCGACCTCGCCAAACGCCTTCTCGAGCCTCCAGGTCTGCAGGGACCGACCCAGGCTGCCGCCAAACCGACCGAGAGGCCCTGCCGGCGGCCATTATTGGCCATTTTCGGCATTTTTCGCCTCTTTCGGCCGGGATGGAAAAGCGGCGGCCTGAAGCCCGGGCCTGCCCGGGGAGGCCTCCTAATCGCCCGGGGGACCGGATTTGCCCCGGTGAGAGCCCCCGAAACGTCCCGAAGCCGGCCGGGAAGGCGGCCAAGGGCGAAGCACCTCGGCTTGCATTCGCTGGCCGTGCAAAGTGGCCTCCGGGCCCGCGAGACAATGCAGGGTGCCCTCGGTGTGCCCCTGAGAAATGGTTAACCAAACGAAGGACAGTGCGCCTCGGATTGCATTGGCAGGCCGTGCAAAGGGGCCACCGGGCCCGCGAGACGTTACAGATTGCCCTCGGTGTGCCCCTGAGAAATGGTTAACCAATTGGACTTAGTCTCTGGCAGAGAGGCAAAGTGTTTTCAAGAGAAATGGTTAACCAATTGGACTTAGTCTCTGAACGGCAGGCAAATTGTGGCCTTGAGAAATGATTAACCAATTGGACTTAGTCTCTGGCGGAGAGGCAAAGTGTTTTCTCGAGAAATAATTAACCAATGAGGCCAATGGACCTCGGGTTGCATTGGCAGGCCGGGCAATGTGGCTCTTGGGCCCGCGAGAGCAAAATCCGTGCACAGACGGAAGTCCATGAGGTCAGATCCGAGGCCTTTACCCGGCACCCGGTGGGGGTATTCCCGCAGAGAGTAGCGAATCTGCCCGGCGACGGGTCAAGTTGCAATTTCTGGCATGCCACTCCTGGAGCTGGTTCATGAGTTCCCCTCGGAAGTCCCGATGAGGAAAGGGCAAAATGGCGTTTTGCGGGCTTTTAGGGCCTCCTGGACGGTAGGACTACCGCCCGACCTTACGGTTGGAATTGTTGGCAGGGGAGGTTGGCGGGGTACCTGCAGAATAGTAGGAGGTGGCAAATCGAGAATCGGTCGACATCGCCAAAAACCTTCTCGAGCCTCCAGGTCTGCAGGGACCGACCCAGGCTGCCGCCAAACCGACCGACAGGCCCTGCCGGCGGCCATTTTTGGCCATTTTCGGCATTTTTCGCCTCTTTCGGCCGGGATGGAAAAGCGGCGGCCTGAAGCCCGGGCCTGCCCGGGGAGGCCTCCTAATCGCCCGGGGGACCGGATTTGCCCCGGTGAGAGCCCCCGAAACGTCCCGAAGCCGGCCGGGAAGGCGGCCAAGGGCGAAGCACCTCGGATTGCATTGGCAGGCCGTGCAAAGTGGCCTCCGGGCCCGCGAGACAATGCAGGGTGCCCTCGGTGTGCCCCTGAGAAATGGTTAACCAAACGAAGGACAGTGCGCCTCGGATTGCATTGGCAGGCCGTGCAAAGGGGCCCCCGGGCCCGCGAGACGTTACAGGTTGCCCTCGGTGTGCCCCTGAGAAATGGTTAACCAATTGGACTTAGTCTCTGGCAGAGAGACAAAGTGTTTTCACGAGAAATGGTTAACCAATTGGACTTAGTCTCTGGCAGAGAGGCAAAGTGTTTTCAAGAGAAATGGTTAACCAATTGGACTTAGTCTCTGGCAGAGAGGCAAAGTGTTTTCCAGAGAAATGGTTAACCAATTGGACTTAGTCTCTGAACGGCAGGCAAATTGTGGCCTTGAGAAATGATTAACCAATTGGACTTAGTCTCTGGCGGAGAGGCAAAGTGTTTTCTCGAGAAATAATTAACCAATGAGGCCAATGGACCTCGGGTTGCATTGGCAGGCCGGGCAATGTGGCTCTTGGGCCCGCGAGAGCAAAATCCGTGCACAGACGGAAGTCCATGAGGTCAGATCCGAGGCCTTTACCCGGCACCCGGTGGGGGTATTCCCGCAGAGAGTAGCGAATCTGCCCGGCGACGGGTCAAGTTGCAATTTCTGGCATGCCACTCCTGGAGCTGGTTCATGAGTTCCCCTCGGAAGTCCCGATGAGGAAAGGGCAAAATGGCGTTTTGCGGGCTTTTAGGGCCTCCTGGACGGTAGGACTACCGCCCGACCTTACGGTTGGAATTGTTGGCAGGGGAGGTTGGCGGGGTACCTGCAGAATAGTAGGAGGTGGCAAATCGAGAATCGGTCGACATCGCCAAAAACCTTCTCGAGCCTCCAGGTCTGCAGGGACCGACCCAGGCTGCCGCCAAACCGACCGACAGGCCCTGCCGGCGGCCATTTTTGGCCATTTTCGGCATTTTTCGCCTCTTTCGGCCGGGATGGAAAAGCGGCGGCCTGAAGCCCGGGCCTGCCCGGGGAGGCCTCCTAATCGCCCGGGGGACCGGATTTGCCCCGGTGAGAGCCCCCGAAACGTCCCGAAGCCGGCCGGGAAGGCGGCCAAGGGCGAAGCACCTCGGATTGCATTCGCTGGCCGTGCAAAGTGGCCTCCGGGCCCGCGAGACAATGCAGGGTGCCCTCGGTGTGCCCCTGAGAAATGGTTAACCAAACGAAGGACAGTGCGCCTCGGATTGCATTGGCAGGCCGTGCAAAGGGGCCCCCGGGCCCGCGAGACGTTACAGGTTGCCCTCGGTGTGCCCCTGAGAAATGGTTAACCAATTGGACTTAGTCTCTGGCAGAGAGGCAAAGTGTTTTCAAGAGAAATGGTTAACCAATTGGACTTAGTCTCTGGCAGAGAGGCAAAGTGTTTTCCAGAGAAATGGTTAACCAATTGGACTTAGTCTCTGGCGGAGAGACAAAGTGTTTTCAAGAGAAATGGATAACCAATTGGACTTAGTCTCTGGCAGAGAGGCAAAGTGTTTTCACGAGAAATGGTTAACCAATTGGACTTAGTCTCTGGCAGAGAGGCAAAGTGTTTTCAAGAGAAATGGTTAACCAATTGGACTTAGTCTCTGGCGGAGAGACAAAGTGTTATCAAGAGAAATGGTTAACCAATTGGACTTAGTCTCTGGCAGAGAGGCAAAGTGTTTTCAAGAGAAATGGTTAACCAATTGGACTTGGTCTCTGGCAGAGAGGCAAAGTGTTTTCAAGAGAAATGGTTAACCAATTGGACTTAGTCTCTGGCGGAGAGACAAAGTGTTTTGAAGAGAAATGGTTAACCAATTGGACTTGGTCTCTGAACGGCAGGCAAATTGTGGCCTTGAGAAATGATTAACCAATTGGACTTAGTCTCTGGCGGAGAGGCAAAGTGTTTTCTCGAGAAATAATTAACCAATGAGGCCAATGGACCTCGGGTTGCATTGGCAGGCCGGGCAATGAGGCTCTTGGGCCCGCGAGAGCAAAATCCGTGCACAGACGGAAGTCCATGAGGTCAGATCCGAGGCCTTTACCCGGCACCCGGTGGGGGTATTCCCGCAGAGAGTAGCGAATCTGCCCGGCGACGGGTCAAGTTGCAATTTCTGGCATGCCACTCATGGAGCTGGTTAATGAGTTCCCCGCGGAAGTCCCGATGAGGAAAGGGCAAAATGGCGTTTTGCGGGCTTTGGGGCCTCTTCGTCGGTAGGACTACCGCCCGACCTTACGGTTGGAATTGTCGGCAGGGGAGGTTGGCGGGGTACCTGCAGAATAGTAGGAGGTGGCAAATCGAGAATCGGTCGACATCGCCAAAAACCTTCTCGAGCCTCCAGGTCTGCAGGGACCGACCCAGGCTGCCGCCAAACCGACCGAGAGGCCCTGCCGGCGGCCATTTTTGGCCATTTTCGGCATTTTTCGCCTCTTTCGGCCGGGATGGAAAAGCGGCGGCCTGAAGCCCGGGCCTGCCCGGGGAGGCCTCCTAATCGCCCGGGGGACCGGATTTGCCCCGGTGAGAGCCCCCGAAACGTCCCGAAGCCGGCCGGGAAGGCGGCCAAGGGCGAAGCACCTCGCATTGCGTTGGCAGGCCGTGCAAAGTGGCCTCCGGGCCCGCGAGACAATGCAGGGTGCCCTCGGTGTGCCCCTGAGAAATGGTTAACCAAACGAAGGACAGTGCGGCTCGGATTGCATTGGCAGGCCGTGCAAAGGGGCCCCCGGGCCCGCGAGACGTTACAGATTGCCCTCGGTGAGCCCCTGAGAAATGGTTAACCAATTGGACTTAGTCTCTGGCAGAGAGACAAAGTGTTTTCACGAGAAATGGTTAACCAATTGGACTTAGTCTCTGGCAGAGAGGCAAAGTGTTTTCAAGAGAAATGGTTAACCAATTGGACTTAGTCTCTGGCGGAGAGACAAAGTGTTTTCCAGAGAAATGGATAACCAATTGGACTTAGTCTCTGGCAGAGAGGCAAAGTGTTTTCACGAGAAATGGTTAACCAATTGGACTTAGTCTCTGGCAGAGAGGCAAAGTGTTTTCAAGAGAAATGGTTAACCAATTGGACTTAGTCTCTGGCAGAGAGGCAAAGTGTTTTCCAGAGAAATGGTTAACCAATTGGACTTAGTCTCTGAACGGCAGGCAAATTGTGGCCTTGAGAAATGATTAACCAATTGGACTTAGTCTCTGGCGGAGAGGCAAAGTGTTTTCTCGAGAAATAATTAACCAATGAGGCCAATGGACCTCGGGTTGCATTGGCAGGCCGGGCAATGTGGCTCTTGGGCCCGCGAGAGCAAAATCCGTGCACAGACGGAAGTCCATGAGGTCAGATCCGAGGCCTTTACCCGGCACCCGGTGGGGGTATTCCCGCAGAGAGTAGCGAATCTGCCCGGCGACGGGTCAAGTTGCAATTTCTGGCATGCCACTCCTGGAGCTGGTTCATGAGTTCCCCTCGGAAGTCCCGATGAGGAAAGGGCAAAATGGCGTTTTGCGGGCTTTTAGGGCCTCCTGGACGGTAGGACTACCGCCCGACCTTACGGTTGGAATTGTTGGCAGGGGAGGTTGGCGGGGTACCTGCAGAATAGTAGGAGGTGGCAAATCGAGAATCGGTCGACATCGCCAAAAACCTTCTCGAGCCTCCAGGTCTGCAGGGACCGACCCAGGCTGCCGCCAAACCGACCGACAGGCCCTGCCGGCGGCCATTTTTGGCCATTTTCGGCATTTTTCGCCTCTTTCGGCCGGGATGGAAAAGCGGCGGCCTGAAGCCCGGGCCTGCCCGGGGAGGCCTCCTAATCGCCCGGGGGACCGGATTTGCCCCGGTGAGAGCCCCCGAAACGTCCCGAAGCCGGCCGGGAAGGCGGCCAAGGGCGAAGCACCTCGCATTGCGTTGGCAGGCCGTGCAAAGTGGCCTCCGGGCCCGCGAGACAATGCAGGGTGCCCTCGGTGTGCCCCTGAGAAATGGTTAACCAAACGAAGGACAGTGCGGCTCGGATTGCATTGGCAGGCCGTGCAAAGGGGCCCCCGGGCCCGCGAGACGTTACAGATTGCCCTCGGTGAGCCCCTGAGAAATGGTTAACCAATTGGACTTAGTCTCTGGCAGAGAGGCAAAGTGTTTTCAAGAGAAATGGTTAACCAATTGGACTTAGTCTCTGGCGGAGAGACAAAGTGTTTTCAAGAGAAATGGTTAACCAATTGGACTTAGTCTCTGGCAGAGAGGCAAAGTGTTTTCCAGAGAAATGGTTAACCAATTGGACTTAGTCTCTGAACGGCAGGCAAATTGTGGCCTTGAGAAATGATTAACCAATTGGACTTAGTCTCTGGCGGAGAGGCAAAGTGTTTTCTCGAGAAATAATTAACCAATGAGGCCAATGGACCTCGGGTTGCATTGGCAGGCCGGGCAATGTGGCTCTTGGGCCCGCGAGAGCAAAATCCGTGCACAGACGGAAGTCCATGAGGTCAGATCCGAGGCCTTTACCCGGCACCCGGTGGGGGTATTCCCGCAGAGAGTAGCGAATCTGCCCGGCGACGGGTCAAGTTGCAATTTCTGGCATGCCACTCCTGGAGCTGGTTCATGAGTTCCCCTCGGAAGTCCCGATGAGGAAAGGGCAAAATGGCGTTTTGCGGGCTTTTAGGGCCTCCTGGACGGTAGGACTACCGCCCGACCTTACGGTTGGAATTGTTGGCAGGGGAGGTTGGCGGGGTACCTGCAGAATAGTAGGAGGTGGCAAATCGAGAATCGGTCGACATCGCCAAAAACCTTCTCGAGCCTCCAGGTCTGCAGGGACCGACCCAGGCTGCCGCCAAACCGACCGACAGGCCCTGCCGGCGGCCATTTTTGGCCATTTTCGGCATTTTTCGCCTCTTTCGGCCGGGATGGAAAAGCGGCGGCCTGAAGCCCGGGCCTGCCCGGGGAGGCCTCCTAATCGCCCGGGGGACCGGATTTGCCCCGGTGAGAGCCCCCGAAACGTCCCGAAGCCGGCCGGGAAGGCGGCCAAGGGCGAAGCACCTCGGATTGCATTCGCTGGCCGTGCAAAGTGGCCTCCGGGCCCGCGAGACAATGCAGGGTGCCCTCGGTGTGCCCCTGAGAAATGGTTAACCAAACGAAGGACAGTGCGCCTCGGATTGCATTGGCAGGCCGTGCAAAGGGGCCCCCGGGCCCGCGAGACGTTACAGGTTGCCCTCGGTGTGCCCCTGAGAAATGGTTAACCAATTGGACTTAGTCTCTGGCAGAGAGGCAAAGTGTTTTCAAGAGAAATGGTTAACCAATTGGACTTAGTCTCTGGCAGAGAGGCAAAGTGTTTTCCAGAGAAATGGTTAACCAATTGGACTTAGTCTCTGGCGGAGAGACAAAGTGTTTTCAAGAGAAATGGATAACCAATTGGACTTAGTCTCTGGCAGAGAGGCAAAGTGTTTTCACGAGAAATGGTTAACCAATTGGACTTAGTCTCTGGCAGAGAGGCAAAGTGTTTTCAAGAGAAATGGTTAACCAATTGGACTTAGTCTCTGGCGGAGAGACAAAGTGTTATCAAGAGAAATGGTTAACCAATTGGACTTAGTCTCTGGCAGAGAGGCAAAGTGTTTTCAAGAGAAATGGTTAACCAATTGGACTTGGTCTCTGGCAGAGAGGCAAAGTGTTTTCAAGAGAAATGGTTAACCAATTGGACTTAGTCTCTGGCGGAGAGACAAAGTGTTTTGAAGAGAAATGGTTAACCAATTGGACTTGGTCTCTGAACGGCAGGCAAATTGTGGCCTTGAGAAATGATTAACCAATTGGACTTAGTCTCTGGCGGAGAGGCAAAGTGTTTTCTCGAGAAATAATTAACCAATGAGGCCAATGGACCTCGGGTTGCATTGGCAGGCCGGGCAATGAGGCTCTTGGGCCCGCGAGAGCAAAATCCGTGCACAGACGGAAGTCCATGAGGTCAGATCCGAGGCCTTTACCCGGCACCCGGTGGGGGTATTCCCGCAGAGAGTAGCGAATCTGCCCGGCGACGGGTCAAGTTGCAATTTCTGGCATGCCACTCATGGAGCTGGTTAATGAGTTCCCCGCGGAAGTCCCGATGAGGAAAGGGCAAAATGGCGTTTTGCGGGCTTTGGGGCCTCTTCGTCGGTAGGACTACCGCCCGACCTTACGGTTGGAATTGTCGGCAGGGGAGGTTGGCGGGGTACCTGCAGAATAGTAGGAGGTGGCAAATCGAGAATCGGTCGACATCGCCAAAAACCTTCTCGAGCCTCCAGGTCTGCAGGGACCGACCCAGGCTGCCGCCAAACCGACCGAGAGGCCCTGCCGGCGGCCATTTTTGGCCATTTTCGGCATTTTTCGCCTCTTTCGGCCGGGATGGAAAAGCGGCGGCCTGAAGCCCGGGCCTGCCCGGGGAGGCCTCCTAATCGCCCGGGGGACCGGATTTGCCCCGGTGAGAGCCCCCGAAACGTCCCGAAGCCGGCCGGGAAGGCGGCCAAGGGCGAAGCACCTCGCATTGCGTTGGCAGGCCGTGCAAAGTGGCCTCCGGGCCCGCGAGACAATGCAGGGTGCCCTCGGTGTGCCCCTGAGAAATGGTTAACCAAACGAAGGACAGTGCGGCTCGGATTGCATTGGCAGGCCGTGCAAAGGGGCCCCCGGGCCCGCGAGACGTTACAGATTGCCCTCGGTGAGCCCCTGAGAAATGGTTAACCAATTGGACTTAGTCTCTGGCAGAGAGACAAAGTGTTTTCACGAGAAATGGTTAACCAATTGGACTTAGTCTCTGGCAGAGAGGCAAAGTGTTTTCAAGAGAAATGGTTAACCAATTGGACTTAGTCTCTGGCGGAGAGACAAAGTGTTTTCCAGAGAAATGGATAACCAATTGGACTTAGTCTCTGGCAGAGAGGCAAAGTGTTTTCACGAGAAATGGTTAACCAATTGGACTTAGTCTCTGGCAGAGAGGCAAAGTGTTTTCAAGAGAAATGGTTAACCAATTGGACTTAGTCTCTGGCAGAGAGGCAAAGTGTTTTCCAGAGAAATGGTTAACCAATTGGACTTAGTCTCTGAACGGCAGGCAAATTGTGGCCTTGAGAAATGATTAACCAATTGGACTTAGTCTCTGGCGGAGAGGCAAAGTGTTTTCTCGAGAAATAATTAACCAATGAGGCCAATGGACCTCGGGTTGCATTGGCAGGCCGGGCAATGTGGCTCTTGGGCCCGCGAGAGCAAAATCCGTGCACAGACGGAAGTCCATGAGGTCAGATCCGAGGCCTTTACCCGGCACCCGGTGGGGGTATTCCCGCAGAGAGTAGCGAATCTGCCCGGCGACGGGTCAAGTTGCAATTTCTGGCATGCCACTCCTGGAGCTGGTTCATGAGTTCCCCTCGGAAGTCCCGATGAGGAAAGGGCAAAATGGCGTTTTGCGGGCTTTTAGGGCCTCCTGGACGGTAGGACTACCGCCCGACCTTACGGTTGGAATTGTTGGCAGGGGAGGTTGGCGGGGTACCTGCAGAATAGTAGGAGGTGGCAAATCGAGAATCGGTCGACATCGCCAAAAACCTTCTCGAGCCTCCAGGTCTGCAGGGACCGACCCAGGCTGCCGCCAAACCGACCGACAGGCCCTGCCGGCGGCCATTTTTGGCCATTTTCGGCATTTTTCGCCTCTTTCGGCCGGGATGGAAAAGCGGCGGCCTGAAGCCCGGGCCTGCCCGGGGAGGCCTCCTAATCGCCCGGGGGACCGGATTTGCCCCGGTGAGAGCCCCCGAAACGTCCCGAAGCCGGCCGGGAAGGCGGCCAAGGGCGAAGCACCTCGCATTGCGTTGGCAGGCCGTGCAAAGTGGCCTCCGGGCCCGCGAGACAATGCAGGGTGCCCTCGGTGTGCCCCTGAGAAATGGTTAACCAAACGAAGGACAGTGCGGCTCGGATTGCATTGGCAGGCCGTGCAAAGGGGCCCCCGGGCCCGCGAGACGTTACAGATTGCCCTCGGTGAGCCCCTGAGAAATGGTTAACCAATTGGACTTAGTCTCTGGCAGAGAGGCAAAGTGTTTTCAAGAGAAATGGTTAACCAATTGGACTTAGTCTCTGGCGGAGAGACAAAGTGTTTTCAAGAGAAATGGTTAACCAATTGGACTTAGTCTCTGGCAGAGAGGCAAAGTGTTTTCAAGAGAAATGATTAACCAATTGGACTTAGTCTCTGGCGGAGAGACAAAGTGTTTTCACGAGAAATGGTTAACCAATTGGACTTAGTCTCTGGCAGAGAGGCAGAGAGGCAAAGTGTTTTCACGAGAAATGGTTAACCAATTGGACTTAGTCTCTGGCAGAGAGGCAAAGTGTTTTCAAGAGAAATGGTTAACCAATTGGACTTAGTCTCTGGCAGAGAGGCAAAGTGTTTTCCAGAGAAATGGTTAACCAATTGGACTTTGTCGCTGGCGGAGAGACAAAGTGTTTTCACGAGAAATGGTTAACCAATTGGACTTAGTCTCTGGCAGAGAGGCAAAGTGTTTTCACGAGAAATGGTTAACCAATTGGACTTAGTCTCTGGCAGAGAGGCAAAGTGTTTTCAAGAGAAATGGTTAACCAATTGGACTTGGTCTCTGAACGGCAGGCAAATTGTGGCCTTGAGAAATGATTAACCAATTGGACTAAGTCTCTGGCGGAGAGACAAAGTGTTTTCACGAGAAATGGTTAACCAATTGGACTTAGTCTCTGGCAGAGAGGCAAAGTGTTTTCAAGAGAAATGGTTAACCAATTGGACTTAGTCTCTGGCGGAGAGACAAAGTGTTTTCAAGAGAAATGGTTAACCAATTGGACTTAGTCTCTGGCAGAGAGGCAGAGAGGCAAAGTGTTTTCAAGAGAAATGGTTAACCAATTGGACTTGGTCTCTGAACGGCAGGCAAATTGTGGCCTTGAGAAATGATTAACCAATTGGACTAAGTCTCTGGCGGAGAGACAAAGTGTTTTCACGAGAAATGGTTAACCAATTGGACTTAGTCTCTGGCAGAGAGGCAAAGTTTTTTCAAGAGAAATGGTTAACCAATTGGACTTAGTCTCTGGCAGAGAGGCAAAGTGTTTTCAAGAGAAATGGTTAACCAATTGGACTTGGTCTCTGAACGGCAGGCAAATTGTGGCCTTGAGAAATGATTAACCAATTGGACTTAGTCTCTGGCGCAGAGACAAAGTGTTTTCACGAGAAATGGTTAACCAATTGGACTTAGTCTCTGGCAGAGAGACAAAGTGTTTTCACGAGAAATGGGTAACCAATTGGACTTAGTCTCTGAACGGCAGGTAAACTGTGGCCATGAGAAATGGTTAACCAATTGGACTTCGTCTCTGGCAGAGAGGCAAAGTGTTTTCAAGAGAAATGGTTAACCAATTGGACTTAGTCTCTGGCGGAGAGGCAAAGTGTTTTCACGAGAAATGGTTAACCAATTGGACTTAGTCTCTGAACGGCAGGCAAATTGCGGCCATGAGAAATGGTTAACCAATTGGACTTAGTCTCTGGCAGAGAGTCAAAGTGTTTTCCTGAGAAATGGTTAACCAATTGGACTTAGTCTCTGGCGGAGAGGCAAAGTGTTTCCCGTTGTAATGGTTGGCCAATGCACTTCGGATTGCGTTGGTAGGCCGTGGAAAGTGGCTCTTGGGCCCGCGAGAGCAAAATCCGTGCGCAGACGGAAGTCCATGAGGTCAGATCCGAGGCCTTTACCCGGCACCCGGTGGGGGTATTCCCGCAGAGAGTAGCGGGTGTGCCCGGCGACGGGTCAAGTTGCAATTTCTGGCATACCACTCCTGGAGCTCGTTAATGAGTTCCCCTCGGAAGTCCCGATGAGAAAATGGCAAAATGGCGTTTTGCGGGCTTTGGGGCCTCTTCGTCGGTAGGACTACCGCCCGACCTTACGGTTGCAATTGTTGGCAGGGGAGGTTGGCGGGGTA
>NW_027596888.1:95000-107500 GCF_964194155.1 Cetorhinus maximus
AGTTAGGTGCCGACAGGCCCAGCAGCTCCAGGGGCTAAGTACATGTGGGTAAATGGTTAACCAGTTAGCAGGCAGGGCAGCCGGCCGGTAATTACAGCCGCCCGCCCGCTAATAAGGGTGCAGTTAGGTGCAGAACAGCCCATCAGCTTCCAGGGGCTAAGGACATGTGGGTAAATGGTGAACCAGTTAGCAGGCAGGGCAGCCGGCCGGCCGGTAATTAGAGCCGGCCGCCTGTCCGCCCGCTAATAAGGGTGCAGTTAGGTGCAGACCAGCCCAGCGGCTCCAGGGGCTAAGTACATGTGGGTAAATGATGAACCAGTTAGCAGGCAGGGCAGCCGGCCGGTAATTACAGCCGCCCGCCCGCTAATAAGGGTGCAGTTAGGTGCAGAACAGCCCATCAGTTTCCAGGGGCTAAGTACATGTGGGTAAATGGTTAACCAGTTAGCAGGCAGAGCAGCCGGCCGGCAATTAGAGCCGCCCGCCCGCTAATCAGGGTGCAGTTAGGTGCAGAACAGCCCATCAGTTTCCAGGGGCTAAGTACATGTGGGTAAATGGTTAACCAGTTAGCAGGCAGAGCAGCCGGCCGGCAATTAGAGCCGCCCGCCCGCTAATCAGGGTGCAGTTAGGTGCAGAACAGCCCATCAGTTTCCAGGGGCTAAGTACATGTGGGTAAATGGTGAACCAGTTAGCAGGCAGAGCAGCCGGCCGGCAATTAGAGCCGCCCGCCCGCTAATCAAGGTGCAGTTAGGTGCAGAACAGCCCATCAGTTTCCAGGGGCTAAGTACATGTGGGTAAATGGTGAACCAGTTAGCAGGCAGAGCAGCCGGCCGGCAATTAGAGCCGCCCGCCCGCTAATCAAGGTGCAGTTAGGTGCAGAACAGCCCATCAGCTCCAGGGGCTAAGTACATGTGGGTCAATGGTTAACCAGTTAGCAGGCAGAGCAGCCGGCCGGTAATTAGAGCCGCCCGCCCGCCCGCTAATAAGGGTGCAGTTTGGTGCAGAACAGCCCATCAGCTTCCAGGGGCTAAGGACATGTGGGTAAATGGTGAACCAGTTAGCAGGCAGGGCAGCCGGCCGGCCGGTAATTAGAGCCGGCCGCCTGTCCGCCCGCTAATAAGGGTGCAGTATGGTGCAGAACAGCCCATCAGTTTCAAGGGGCTAAGTACATGTGGGTAAATGGTTAACCAGTTAGCAGGCAGGGCAGCCGGCCGGCCGGTAATTAGAGCCGTCCGCCTGTCCGCCCGCTAATAAGGGTGCAGTTAGGTGCAGAACAGCCCCTCTGTTTCCAGGGGCTAAGTACATGTGGGTCAATGGTTAACCAGTTAGCAGGCAATGCAGCCGGCCGGCAATTACAGCCGCCCGCCCGCTAATCAGGGTGCAGTTAGGTGCAGAACAGCCCATCAGCTTCCAGGGGCTAAGGACATGTGGGTAAATGGTTAACCAGTCAGCAGGCAGAGCAGCCGGCCGGCAATTAGAGCCGCCCGCCCGCTAATCAGGGTGCAGATAGGTGCAGAACAGCCCATCATTTTCCAGGGGCTAAGTACATGTGGGTAAATGGTTAACCAGTTAGCAGGCAGGGCAGCCGGCCGGCCGGTAATTAGAGCCGCCCGCCCGGTGATAAGGGTGCAGTTAGGTGCCGGCCAGCCCAGCAGCTCCAGGGGCTATGTACATGTGGGTAAATGGTGAACCAGTTAGCAGGCAGGGCAGCCGGCCGGCCGGTAATTAGAGCCGCCCGCCCGGTGATAAGGGTGCAGTTAGGTGCCGGCCAGCCCAGCAGCTCCAGGGGCTAAGTACATGCGGGTAAATGGTTAACCAGTTAGCAGGCAGGGCAGCCGGCCGGCAATTAGAGCCGCCCGCCCGCTAATCAGGGTGCAGTTCGGTGCAGAACAGCCCATCAGCTCCAGGGGCTAAGTACATGTGGGTAAATGGTTAACCAGTTAGCAGGCAGGGCAGCCGGCCGGTAATTAGAGCCGACCTCCCGGCCATTACGGGTGCAGTTAGGTGCCGACCAGCCCAGCAGCTCCAGGGGCTAAGTACATGTGGGTAAATGATTAACCAGTTAGCAGGCAGGGCAGCCGGCCGGTAATTAGAGCCGACCTCCCGGCCATAGGGCTGCAGTTAGGTGCCGACCAGCCCAGCAGCTCCAGGGGCTAAGTACATGTGGGTAAATGATGAACCAGTTAGCAGGCAGGGCAGCCGGCCGCTAATTACAGCCGCCCGCCCGCTAGTAAGGGTGCAGTTAGGTGCAGGACAGCCCATCAGTTTCCAGGGGCTAAGTACATGTGGGTAAATGGTTAACCAGTTAGCAAGGCAGGGCAGCCGGCCGGCCGGTAATTAGAGCCGGCCGCCTGTCCGCCCGCTAGTAAGGGTGCAGTTAGGTGCAGAACAGCCCATCAGTTTCCAGGGGCTAAGTACATGTGGGTAAAAGGTTAACCAGTTAGCAGGCAGGGCAGCCGGCCGGTAATTACAGCCGCCCGCCCGCTAATAAGGGTGCAGTTAGGTGCAGAACAGCCCATCAGTTTCCAGGGGCTAAGTACATGTGGGTAAATGGTTAACCAGTTAGCAAGGCAGGGCAGCCGGCCGGCCGGTAATTAGAGCCGGCCGCCTGTCCGCCCGCCAGTAAGGGTGCAGTGAGTTGCAGAACAGCCCATCAGTTTCCAGGGGCTAAGTACATGTGGGTAAATGGTTAACCAGTTAGCAGGCAGCGCAGCCGGCCGGGAATTACAGCCGGCCGCCTGTCCGCCCGCTAATAAGGGTGCAGTTAGGTGCAGGACAGCCCATCAGTTTCCAGGGGCTAAGTACATGTGGGTCAATGGTGAACCAGTTAGCAGGCAGAGCAGCCGGCCGGCAATTAGAGCCGCCCGCCCGCTAATCAGGGTGCAGTTAGGTGCAGGACAGCCCATCAGTTTCCAGGGGCTAAGTACATGTGGGTAAATGGTTAACCAGTTAGCAGGCAGGGCAGCCGGCCGGCCGGTAATTAGAGCCGGCCGCCTGTCCGCCCACTAATAAGGGTGCAGTTAGGTGCAGAACAGCCCCTCAGTTTCCAGGGGCTAAGTACATGTGGGTCAATGGTTAACCAGTAAGCAGGCAGAGCAGCCGGCCGGCAATTACAGCCGCCCGCCCGCTAATCAGGGTGCAGTTAGGTGCAGAACAGCCCATCAGCTTCCAGGGGCTAAGTACATGTGGGTAAATGGTGAACCAGTTAGCAGGCAGGGCAGCCGGCCGGCCGGTAATTAGAGCCGGCCGCCTGTCCGCCCGCTAATAAGGGTGCAGTTAGGTGCAGAACAGCCCCTCAGTTTCCAGGGGCTAAGTACATGTGGGTCAATGGTTAACCAGTTAGCAGGCAGAGCAGCCGGCCGGCAATTAGAGCCGCCCGCCCGCTAATCAGGGTGCAGTTAGGTGCAGAACAGCCCATCAGTATCCAGGGGCTAAGTACATGTGGGTAAAGGGTTTACCAGTTAGCAGGCAGGGCAGCCGGCCGGCCGGCAATTAGTGCCGACCTCCCGGCAACAAGGGTGCAGTTAGGGCGCCGACCAGCCCAGCAGCTCCAGGGGCTAAGTATATGTGAGTAAATGGTTGACCAGTTAAGCAGGCATAGCAGCCGGCCGGTAAGCGGAGCGTCCCGCCCCGTAATACGGGTGCAGTTAGCTGCAGAACACACCGGCAGGTCCAGGGACGAAGTACTTGGACGGGGAAACGGTTAACCAGTTAACAGGCAGGGCAGCCGTACGGGCAGTAGAGCCGCCCGCCCCGTAATACGGGTGCAGTTCGCGGCAGACCAGCCCCGCAGCTCAAAAGTCTAAGTGGAGAACGGGGAACCGGTTGACCGGTGAGCCGAAGCATGCCAGCAGGCAGGGAAGGTGCAAAAAGGGCCGATAAGACCGAACCGGCACGAGTAACAGGCTGCCGGGGGCGGGTTCCCAGCAAACCAGGTGAGGGGGCGTGGCCGGAGGCCGCGCAGGAGAGCCGCCCGCCCGTGAGTACGGTTAGAGGCAGCAGCGGGCTTCCCCAGCAGGGCAGAAGCCGAAGTGCAGGGAGCGAAATGGTTAACCAGCGAGCAGGCAGCATTCCGGCAGGGCTGGAGGGCGAAAAACGGCGTAAAATAACGGACCGGCAGGAGGAAATGGCTGCCGGGGGGCGGACCCAGAGCCCCCACGTGAGGGGGCGGTTCGGGTGGCAGAGCCGCGCATGCGCGGTTGGAAAACGCGTCACGTCGGAGCAGGGTGAAATCATTAACCAGTCGGCCGCTTCGGCGTCGGCTGGCCGGGCCGAGGAGGGTCGGACCGGGGAAAGGTTCCCGGTTTCGTGTCCGTCGGGTGGTCCCGAGTGCGGCAGGAAAAAATCCGGAATCCTGGGAGCCTTTTTTAAAAAAGAACCGGTCCGGGATGGGGTCGGATTTGGAAGCGTTTGCGGGGCCTAGGTGCCTCTTCGTCGGCATGACTACCGGACGGTCACCCGCCGATCGGCATTTGCGATTTGTTGGCTGGGGAGGTTGGCGGGGTACCTGCAGAATAGTAGGAGGTGGCAAATCGAGAATCGGTCGACATCGCCAAGTGCCTTCTCGAGCCTCCAGGTCTGCAGGGACCGACCCAGGCTGCCCCCAAACCGACCGCGAGGCCGTGCCGGGCGGCCATTTTTGGCCATTTTCGGCATTTTTCGCGTCTTTCGGTAGGTCACGGAAAGCGGCGGCCTGAAGCCCGGGCGTGCCCGGGGAAGGCTCCCCTTCGCCCGCGGGACCGGATTTGCCCCGGAAACGTCCCGAAGCCGGCCGGGAAGGCGGTTTCGAGGGCGAAGCACCTCCGATTGCCTTCGCAAGGCCGGGGAAAGTGGCCCCTGGGCCCGGGAGAGCAAAATCCGTGCGAGGACGGAAGCCCATGAGGTCAGATCCGAGGCTCTTACCCGGCGCCCGGTGGGGGTATTCCCGCAAAGAGCAGCGAGTGCGCCCGGCGACGGGTCAAGTTGCAATTTCTGGCATGCCACTCCTGGAGCTGGTTCATGAGTTCCCCTCGGAAGTCCCGATGAGGAAAGGGCAAAATGGCGTTTTGCGGGCTTTGGGGCCTCTTCGTCGGTAGGACTACCGCCCGACCTTACGGTTGGAATTGTCGGCAGGGGAGGTTGGCGGGGTACCTGCAGAATAGTAGGAGGTGGCAAATCGAGAATCGGTCGACCTCGCCAAACGCCTTCTCGAGCCTCCAGGTCTGCAGGGACCGACCCAGGCTGCCGCCAAACCGACCGAGAGGCCCTGCCGGCGGCCATTATTGGCCATTTTCGGCATTTTTCGCCTCTTTCGGCCGGGATGGAAAAGCGGCGGCCTGAAGCCCGGGCCTGCCCGGGGAGGCCTCCTAATCGCCCGGGGGACCGGATTTGCCCCGGTGAGAGCCCCCGAAACGTCCCGAAGCCGGCCGGGAAGGCGGCCAAGGGCGAAGCACCTCGGCTTGCATTCGCTGGCCGTGCAAAGTGGCCTCCGGGCCCGCGAGACAATGCAGGGTGCCCTCGGTGTGCCCCTGAGAAATGGTTAACCAAACGAAGGACAGTGCGCCTCGGATTGCATTGGCAGGCCGTGCAAAGGGGCCACCGGGCCCGCGAGACGTTACAGATTGCCCTCGGTGTGCCCCTGAGAAATGGTTAACCAATTGGACTTAGTCTCTGGCAGAGAGGCAAAGTGTTTTCAAGAGAAATGGTTAACCAATTGGACTTAGTCTCTGAACGGCAGGCAAATTGTGGCCTTGAGAAATGATTAACCAATTGGACTTAGTCTCTGGCGGAGAGGCAAAGTGTTTTCTCGAGAAATAATTAACCAATGAGGCCAATGGACCTCGGGTTGCATTGGCAGGCCGGGCAATGTGGCTCTTGGGCCCGCGAGAGCAAAATCCGTGCACAGACGGAAGTCCATGAGGTCAGATCCGAGGCCTTTACCCGGCACCCGGTGGGGGTATTCCCGCAGAGAGTAGCGAATCTGCCCGGCGACGGGTCAAGTTGCAATTTCTGGCATGCCACTCCTGGAGCTGGTTCATGAGTTCCCCTCGGAAGTCCCGATGAGGAAAGGGCAAAATGGCGTTTTGCGGGCTTTTAGGGCCTCCTGGACGGTAGGACTACCGCCCGACCTTACGGTTGGAATTGTTGGCAGGGGAGGTTGGCGGGGTACCTGCAGAATAGTAGGAGGTGGCAAATCGAGAATCGGTCGACATCGCCAAAAACCTTCTCGAGCCTCCAGGTCTGCAGGGACCGACCCAGGCTGCCGCCAAACCGACCGACAGGCCCTGCCGGCGGCCATTTTTGGCCATTTTCGGCATTTTTCGCCTCTTTCGGCCGGGATGGAAAAGCGGCGGCCTGAAGCCCGGGCCTGCCCGGGGAGGCCTCCTAATCGCCCGGGGGACCGGATTTGCCCCGGTGAGAGCCCCCGAAACGTCCCGAAGCCGGCCGGGAAGGCGGCCAAGGGCGAAGCACCTCGGATTGCATTGGCAGGCCGTGCAAAGTGGCCTCCGGGCCCGCGAGACAATGCAGGGTGCCCTCGGTGTGCCCCTGAGAAATGGTTAACCAAACGAAGGACAGTGCGCCTCGGATTGCATTGGCAGGCCGTGCAAAGGGGCCCCCGGGCCCGCGAGACGTTACAGGTTGCCCTCGGTGTGCCCCTGAGAAATGGTTAACCAATTGGACTTAGTCTCTGGCAGAGAGACAAAGTGTTTTCACGAGAAATGGTTAACCAATTGGACTTAGTCTCTGGCAGAGAGGCAAAGTGTTTTCAAGAGAAATGGTTAACCAATTGGACTTAGTCTCTGGCAGAGAGGCAAAGTGTTTTCCAGAGAAATGGTTAACCAATTGGACTTAGTCTCTGAACGGCAGGCAAATTGTGGCCTTGAGAAATGATTAACCAATTGGACTTAGTCTCTGGCGGAGAGGCAAAGTGTTTTCTCGAGAAATAATTAACCAATGAGGCCAATGGACCTCGGGTTGCATTGGCAGGCCGGGCAATGTGGCTCTTGGGCCCGCGAGAGCAAAATCCGTGCACAGACGGAAGTCCATGAGGTCAGATCCGAGGCCTTTACCCGGCACCCGGTGGGGGTATTCCCGCAGAGAGTAGCGAATCTGCCCGGCGACGGGTCAAGTTGCAATTTCTGGCATGCCACTCCTGGAGCTGGTTCATGAGTTCCCCTCGGAAGTCCCGATGAGGAAAGGGCAAAATGGCGTTTTGCGGGCTTTTAGGGCCTCCTGGACGGTAGGACTACCGCCCGACCTTACGGTTGGAATTGTTGGCAGGGGAGGTTGGCGGGGTACCTGCAGAATAGTAGGAGGTGGCAAATCGAGAATCGGTCGACATCGCCAAAAACCTTCTCGAGCCTCCAGGTCTGCAGGGACCGACCCAGGCTGCCGCCAAACCGACCGACAGGCCCTGCCGGCGGCCATTTTTGGCCATTTTCGGCATTTTTCGCCTCTTTCGGCCGGGATGGAAAAGCGGCGGCCTGAAGCCCGGGCCTGCCCGGGGAGGCCTCCTAATCGCCCGGGGGACCGGATTTGCCCCGGTGAGAGCCCCCGAAACGTCCCGAAGCCGGCCGGGAAGGCGGCCAAGGGCGAAGCACCTCGGATTGCATTCGCTGGCCGTGCAAAGTGGCCTCCGGGCCCGCGAGACAATGCAGGGTGCCCTCGGTGTGCCCCTGAGAAATGGTTAACCAAACGAAGGACAGTGCGCCTCGGATTGCATTGGCAGGCCGTGCAAAGGGGCCCCCGGGCCCGCGAGACGTTACAGGTTGCCCTCGGTGTGCCCCTGAGAAATGGTTAACCAATTGGACTTAGTCTCTGGCAGAGAGGCAAAGTGTTTTCAAGAGAAATGGTTAACCAATTGGACTTAGTCTCTGGCAGAGAGGCAAAGTGTTTTCCAGAGAAATGGTTAACCAATTGGACTTAGTCTCTGGCGGAGAGACAAAGTGTTTTCAAGAGAAATGGATAACCAATTGGACTTAGTCTCTGGCAGAGAGGCAAAGTGTTTTCACGAGAAATGGTTAACCAATTGGACTTAGTCTCTGGCAGAGAGGCAAAGTGTTTTCAAGAGAAATGGTTAACCAATTGGACTTAGTCTCTGGCGGAGAGACAAAGTGTTATCAAGAGAAATGGTTAACCAATTGGACTTAGTCTCTGGCAGAGAGGCAAAGTGTTTTCAAGAGAAATGGTTAACCAATTGGACTTGGTCTCTGGCAGAGAGGCAAAGTGTTTTCAAGAGAAATGGTTAACCAATTGGACTTAGTCTCTGGCGGAGAGACAAAGTGTTTTGAAGAGAAATGGTTAACCAATTGGACTTGGTCTCTGAACGGCAGGCAAATTGTGGCCTTGAGAAATGATTAACCAATTGGACTTAGTCTCTGGCGGAGAGGCAAAGTGTTTTCTCGAGAAATAATTAACCAATGAGGCCAATGGACCTCGGGTTGCATTGGCAGGCCGGGCAATGAGGCTCTTGGGCCCGCGAGAGCAAAATCCGTGCACAGACGGAAGTCCATGAGGTCAGATCCGAGGCCTTTACCCGGCACCCGGTGGGGGTATTCCCGCAGAGAGTAGCGAATCTGCCCGGCGACGGGTCAAGTTGCAATTTCTGGCATGCCACTCATGGAGCTGGTTAATGAGTTCCCCGCGGAAGTCCCGATGAGGAAAGGGCAAAATGGCGTTTTGCGGGCTTTGGGGCCTCTTCGTCGGTAGGACTACCGCCCGACCTTACGGTTGGAATTGTCGGCAGGGGAGGTTGGCGGGGTACCTGCAGAATAGTAGGAGGTGGCAAATCGAGAATCGGTCGACATCGCCAAAAACCTTCTCGAGCCTCCAGGTCTGCAGGGACCGACCCAGGCTGCCGCCAAACCGACCGAGAGGCCCTGCCGGCGGCCATTTTTGGCCATTTTCGGCATTTTTCGCCTCTTTCGGCCGGGATGGAAAAGCGGCGGCCTGAAGCCCGGGCCTGCCCGGGGAGGCCTCCTAATCGCCCGGGGGACCGGATTTGCCCCGGTGAGAGCCCCCGAAACGTCCCGAAGCCGGCCGGGAAGGCGGCCAAGGGCGAAGCACCTCGCATTGCGTTGGCAGGCCGTGCAAAGTGGCCTCCGGGCCCGCGAGACAATGCAGGGTGCCCTCGGTGTGCCCCTGAGAAATGGTTAACCAAACGAAGGACAGTGCGGCTCGGATTGCATTGGCAGGCCGTGCAAAGGGGCCCCCGGGCCCGCGAGACGTTACAGATTGCCCTCGGTGAGCCCCTGAGAAATGGTTAACCAATTGGACTTAGTCTCTGGCAGAGAGACAAAGTGTTTTCACGAGAAATGGTTAACCAATTGGACTTAGTCTCTGGCAGAGAGGCAAAGTGTTTTCAAGAGAAATGGTTAACCAATTGGACTTAGTCTCTGGCGGAGAGACAAAGTGTTTTCCAGAGAAATGGATAACCAATTGGACTTAGTCTCTGGCAGAGAGGCAAAGTGTTTTCACGAGAAATGGTTAACCAATTGGACTTAGTCTCTGGCAGAGAGGCAAAGTGTTTTCCAGAGAAATGGTTAACCAATTGGACTTAGTCTCTGAACGGCAGGCAAATTGTGGCCTTGAGAAATGATTAACCAATTGGACTTAGTCTCTGGCGGAGAGGCAAAGTGTTTTCTCGAGAAATAATTAACCAATGAGGCCAATGGACCTCGGGTTGCATTGGCAGGCCGGGCAATGTGGCTCTTGGGCCCGCGAGAGCAAAATCCGTGCACAGACGGAAGTCCATGAGGTCAGATCCGAGGCCTTTACCCGGCACCCGGTGGGGGTATTCCCGCAGAGAGTAGCGAATCTGCCCGGCGACGGGTCAAGTTGCAATTTCTGGCATGCCACTCCTGGAGCTGGTTCATGAGTTCCCCTCGGAAGTCCCGATGAGGAAAGGGCAAAATGGCGTTTTGCGGGCTTTTAGGGCCTCCTGGACGGTAGGACTACCGCCCGACCTTACGGTTGGAATTGTTGGCAGGGGAGGTTGGCGGGGTACCTGCAGAATAGTAGGAGGTGGCAAATCGAGAATCGGTCGACATCGCCAAAAACCTTCTCGAGCCTCCAGGTCTGCAGGGACCGACCCAGGCTGCCGCCAAACCGACCGACAGGCCCTGCCGGCGGCCATTTTTGGCCATTTTCGGCATTTTTCGCCTCTTTCGGCCGGGATGGAAAAGCGGCGGCCTGAAGCCCGGGCCTGCCCGGGGAGGCCTCCTAATCGCCCGGGGGACCGGATTTGCCCCGGTGAGAGCCCCCGAAACGTCCCGAAGCCGGCCGGGAAGGCGGCCAAGGGCGAAGCACCTCGCATTGCGTTGGCAGGCCGTGCAAAGTGGCCTCCGGGCCCGCGAGACAATGCAGGGTGCCCTCGGTGTGCCCCTGAGAAATGGTTAACCAAACGAAGGACAGTGCGGCTCGGATTGCATTGGCAGGCCGTGCAAAGGGGCCCCCGGGCCCGCGAGACGTTACAGATTGCCCTCGGTGAGCCCCTGAGAAATGGTTAACCAATTGGACTTAGTCTCTGGCAGAGAGGCAAAGTGTTTTCAAGAGAAATGGTTAACCAATTGGACTTAGTCTCTGGCGGAGAGACAAAGTGTTTTCAAGAGAAATGGTTAACCAATTGGACTTAGTCTCTGGCAGAGAGGCAAAGTGTTTTCAAGAGAAATGATTAACCAATTGGACTTAGTCTCTGGCGGAGAGACAAAGTGTTTTCACGAGAAATGGTTAACCAATTGGACTTAGTCTCTGGCAGAGAGGCAGAGAGGCAAAGTGTTTTCACGAGAAATGGTTAACCAATTGGACTTAGTCTCTGGCAGAGAGGCAAAGTGTTTTCAAGAGAAATGGTTAACCAATTGGACTTAGTCTCTGGCAGAGAGGCAAAGTGTTTTCCAGAGAAATGGTTAACCAATTGGACTTTGTCGCTGGCGGAGAGACAAAGTGTTTTCACGAGAAATGGTTAACCAATTGGACTTAGTCTCTGGCAGAGAGGCAAAGTGTTTTCACGAGAAATGGTTAACCAATTGGACTTAGTCTCTGGCAGAGAGGCAAAGTGTTTTCAAGAGAAATGGTTAACCAATTGGACTTGGTCTCTGAACGGCAGGCAAATTGTGGCCTTGAGAAATGATTAACCAATTGGACTAAGTCTCTGGCGGAGAGACAAAGTGTTTTCACGAGAAATGGTTAACCAATTGGACTTAGTCTCTGGCAGAGAGGCAAAGTGTTTTCAAGAGAAATGGTTAACCAATTGGACTTAGTCTCTGGCGGAGAGACAAAGTGTTTTCAAGAGAAATGGTTAACCAATTGGACTTAGTCTCTGGCAGAGAGGCAGAGAGGCAAAGTGTTTTCAAGAGAAATGGTTAACCAATTGGACTTGGTCTCTGAACGGCAGGCAAATTGTGGCCTTGAGAAATGATTAACCAATTGGACTAAGTCTCTGGCGGAGAGACAAAGTGTTTTCACGAGAAATGGTTAACCAATTGGACTTAGTCTCTGGCAGAGAGGCAAAGTTTTTTCAAGAGAAATGGTTAACCAATTGGACTTAGTCTCTGGCAGAGAGGCAAAGTGTTTTCAAGAGAAATGGTTAACCAATTGGACTTGGTCTCTGAACGGCAGGCAAATTGTGGCCTTGAGAAATGATTAACCAATTGGACTTAGTCTCTGGCGCAGAGACAAAGTGTTTTCACGAGAAATGGTTAACCAATTGGACTTAGTCTCTGGCAGAGAGACAAAGTGTTTTCACGAGAAATGGGTAACCAATTGGACTTAGTCTCTGAACGGCAGGTAAACTGTGGCCATGAGAAATGGTTAACCAATTGGACTTCGTCTCTGGCAGAGAGGCAAAGTGTTTTCAAGAGAAATGGTTAACCAATTGGACTTAGTCTCTGGCGGAGAGGCAAAGTGTTTTCACGAGAAATGGTTAACCAATTGGACTTAGTCTCTGAACGGCAGGCAAATTGCGGCCATGAGAAATGGTTAACCAATTGGACTTAGTCTCTGGCAGAGAGTCAAAGTGTTTTCCTGAGAAATGGTTAACCAATTGGACTTAGTCTCTGGCGGAGAGGCAAAGTGTTTCCCGTTGTAATGGTTGGCCAATGCACTTCGGATTGCGTTGGTAGGCCGTGGAAAGTGGCTCTTGGGCCCGCGAGAGCAAAATCCGTGCGCAGACGGAAGTCCATGAGGTCAGATCCGAGGCCTTTACCCGGCACCCGGTGGGGGTATTCCCGCAGAGAGTAGCGGGTGTGCCCGGCGACGGGTCAAGTTGCAATTTCTGGCATACCACTCCTGGAGCTCGTTAATGAGTTCCCCTCGGAAGTCCCGATGAGAAAATGGCAAAATGGCGTTTTGCGGGCTTTGGGGCCTCTTCGTCGGTAGGACTACCGCCCGACCTTACGGTTGCAATTGTTGGCAGGGGAGGTTGGCGGGGTACCCGGAGATTTTCGGGGACACGATTTTCAGAACATTTTCAGACAACGGTCACACTTTAAAAATGCCCAGAAAAGTGCGACTTTGAGGGTGGTAAG